>NC_081407.1:974848446-974990946 GCF_030272615.1 Cryptomeria japonica
CACACACACACACACACACACACACACACACACACACACACACACACACAAGCATTACAATTAAAATGAGAATTATAGGATGCACAAATTTAACACATTACACAATAAATACATTGGGAAACCCTTTTGGATTAAGAAACTTGAAACACTTACAAAATTGTTTATAAAAATTGTAGATAAAACCTAGGGATATAACTTTTCCTCACTTCTACATAGAAAATTTGTAAATATCTTATGCAAAGTGATCTTACCAAACCTCCCAAAATTCAATACGTTTTAAATGAGAGATAAGTTTTTTAAAAATAGCAGGGGTGAAAAAATACCTAAAAGGGTACTTGCCACATCTATTCAAAACTACCATTGTAAATAATTAAAAATCTAACATGTAATTAATAATCTACTATTAATAATTAATAGTAGATTATTACTGAATGGTATATTCTTATAAAGTATACAATTAGAGATATATAAATGACACTATTAATTTTCTTATGTGAGCTTTCCTTTATGTGGAGATAGTCATCTTTGTATTTCCTTCAATTTTGGATGCATCTTGAAATGTTGGGCCTAAAGTATTTGATGCAAGGAAACCCATCTTAGTGTATTCAAGATGTGAAAATATACTAATATATTTGAAGACTTGGAGATGTTATGATATTTTATTGTAGAGATGCATAGAGTAATTAGGAAACTCATTAGTTTAAAACTCTACAATATGATCCTTTGGTGATAAAGTTGTTGAAATTTTGTGTATTCATTCTCATAATGTTTGATGGGGTAATACTTGTGTATATATAAAATGGAGCATATGTGAATAATTTAAACTACATTAGCCTATTCTACTCACAACATATGCAACACTTTGATTAAGCATAAGGATTAGCAAAAATTGATGAAAATACAATAAATCTCACCAACACCAACCCTTGTTGCACCTAGTCTATGGTAGCCGTGCACTAGGATGGTGATATATGAGTGTTCTTACCAATAACATAGGATTGCATAAGGATTTAAGATATAAAAGGCTTGGGTTGCATCCAGTTTTAAGATTTTTAGCTGAAAGATTGGATAAATATATTGATTTAAAGGATCAAGTACTCAAATTGGTTGAGAGGATTAGTTTGATGGGGAGAGGAAATGTGTCTCCACTTGGCTGGTGGACTAAAAGGAAATTAATGGTGGAGAATTCCTTTGAAGAAGGTGGATGGACGAGATAAAAAGGGGTACTTTGGAGTATCTTGGGAGTATGAGTAAGTCCTTGACAAAGATCCATAATTTGTGTACACAAGTGTATGCCTATGTACACTTTTTGAGAATGTGCATTATCTGAGGGGGCTTTGACCAAATTTAGGCATTTGTAAGTGGGTGATTAGTAGGCTAATTAGTTTTAGCCTGATTAATAAAAAGTGGATGGAAAAGTAAATTAAATAAATAGAAATATTTATTTAATATTTGGGATGAGGATAGGGGAATAGATAGATATTTGGATTTATTTACCTAAGGTAGATTATTAGAGAAGAATGATTAAAGCTTAAGGGCTAGGAATAGGACCATATGAATAGTGGATGAATAATAATTTTATTAATTAAATAATAAAACATTCAATTAATAATGAGATAGAAATTAGATAAGTAATCAAATAAAATAGATTTATTCAATCAATTATACAGAAATGGTTAGATGATTAACTAAAATTATGATGTCAATTTTTGGTGTCTATATTTTGCCTCTCTTTGGTGTTCCAAAGTGGTGTCATTTTAAAGAAGATTAAAATTGGTTGGATGAGAAGGAAATGGTTAGATTAGGAAAGATACGTGGATTAGGAGAACACAAGTGTGCTCTCAAAATAGATGAAGAGATGTAGGATAGATGCGAAGAGGTGATGTGAGATGGAAGAGATCAAAGGATAAACAATGGAAGGGGTGAATGGATAATTGTTGGGTGGATCAAATGACTCATTATATTACATTCACTTGAGCACTCTTTATTTGATATTGTGCCAAATGTTATGCATTGAGGTATAAAAGACCTGGGTGGCAATGTGTCCCATGGATAGAAGATGATAAGTTCCAAGAGATCTTGTGTTGTATAGTACCACGATATGCAAGACCATGATACTATTGTGTTAGGTAGACTACAAGGACCAATACAAATAAAACAAAAATGATATTGCACATAAATAAGCAAGCAAGAATACACAATATGATAAAACAACAACATGATGCTTCTATAGTCAATCTTAAAAAATGTATTAATAGATGGAAGTTTTTTGTTTGTTGCGGGAACAATATATCTCCAAAAAATATAAGGATAGATAATGCTATATCCTAATGATGATGATTGAATTTTTATTAAGGATTATAAGAAGGCTAGGAACATGATCAAAGTTTGTGATTGGATGTTTTTCTTAGATTTCATAACTAGATTGCATGATTTAATTTGTGCTTACAAAGATTTGGATTTCTAGGATAAAAGTGCATTAGATTGTGTGGATGTACCTTGTACCTTGATACTAATGATAAGGGAAACCCAATTCTAGGGACAAGAGATTAGGTGATGATAGGATGAGGGGAGATTTAATTAAATTATTGATAAGAATGGAGGTGGATGGAGGAATCATGATGGTTTGATGGAGGTGTTCATGACTGATCTCCAAGGAATACAATACATAAGAGTAACACACCCCACTCTAGATGTGTTGTGTATGATGAGGTCATGTGATGCTTGTGGTTTAGTTAGAGAAAGAGTATGTTAGTCAAAAACTAAAATAGGGGCTAGGAGGATTATTGGATGGAGGATAGGGGATAGGACAATAGCATGTAGAGATCACATGGATGGGAAATTTGGAGGAATTGTGTGTGCAGAGAGTGTAAATATTATGAGTGTCTAAGATGGAAGGAATAGAGGGAATGTAGAAACATCCTTAGTGTGCAGTGGAGTTAGGGGTTAAAATAATTATGATAAATTATGTGAAAATTTATTTGAAATGGTAGGGAAGGGTTTAAATAGAATGGGGAATAACATGATGGTTGAACGTAGTAAAAAAATTATGAATAGAGGATACAAAGGAGAAGAATGGGAAGAGTATGAGGTGGGATTGGAAAGGCAACTTGATTCATGGAGGGAAGAAATGCAAGAGAGTCCATGGAATACAAAGAAAGTAAGGTTTGAGTTATCCAAAGGATACATGCATATTTTTTCCTTGCCATTATCAAGATCAAAGGTACAATGAATGGATTGGGGAGGATGGGATATGATGGGTAGACATATATATGATAGACAGGTAGATTGCATGAAGGGATGGGGGAATTCACACATGATGTATATTTGCTAAGATTTCATCATGGTACATGTCCAAAAGGTTGCCCATTTGCAAGGTTTTCACCATTGGTCAAATTATTTCTCTTTACTTTTTCTATTTTTGATGTTTCCATTTTTAATTTTTTTTAACATTTTTGGGATAGGATATATAAAGGTGGAACTAGGGAGTTGGATAAAGAATGAGTAGAATGAGAAGATAGTGGATGAAGGATGTGAGTGGGGAGAGGACATAAACATCTATTTCCATATCAAGCTCATATGATGGGGTTAGCTTGTTGGAGACATAAAGCATTAAATGCTTTTCAAAGACTTTGGAGGCTTTGAGAAGTGACATCAAGTTGCTTAGGAATGTGACAATAATTAGGGAGGGTGATTAGGCTAATTAGGAATGGTTTAGAAGAATCTAGAATGGGTTTAGGATGCAAGTGGGTTTGGTGGATGAGGGAAAATAGGATTTTAATTAAAATAAAATTACTTTATTTCAACAAAATAGGTGCAACTTGCATTTGTAGGAGAATGCAAGTGGACGGGGGGGGGGGGTAGTTTAGGGATTTAAATAAATGTTTTATTATTTATTTAAAAGAAGAAAATTGGTTAAATTAAATAAATATATGCTTTATTTATTTAATTGATTTTGAGTGTGGCTTAATGAATCAATTTAAATAAATTGAATAATTTATTTAATTAATAGGAGAAGAGGTTGATGATGAATTAATTAAATATTAATTTAATTAACTAATGATTGATGGTTAAATAATCAAATAAATATTAAATATTCATTTAATTAAGTGGACAGATTTATATGACTACACAACCATATTGATATCACCCCCTAGAATATAATTAGCATTGGGTATATTATCAGACATCTAATCCCATAGAGAAACTCCTTAACATCATTAAGGGTGGTAAGGTGGTAAAACAAAAAAAAATGGTTTTGTCCATTAAAAAGGGTAAAGACCTAAGGCATAGCTATGTGATTGCTCTTGCACTTCCAAGTATTCATCCTAATGATTGCTCTTGCACTTCCATTATCATGAGAATTTTGAAGAAATAGACATATTTCCATATATTATGAAGTGCCACATCCAACCAAATGCTACTAAGTTTAACTTATAGAAATAAAATATTATGCTTCCATTTTCTAATGGCTTCTCTAACTTGATAGTTCCTATTAGAGATATAAATCCCTATAAGAATTTAAGATAATATATTATAATTCACAATAATATAGATGGAGTAATCTCATCCTTTGTAGGCAACACTCAAAAACTATTGGACATCGATATATGATGTTCACAATTCCTTTGTGTTGTGCATAGAAACAATTAAGATATTGATCTTTAGCAAGCACTAGGAAGAGAAGAAGAGGGAGTTTGGGTGGGATAATATAAAGGTGATGGTGAAGAAGAAGATTAGTCACAAGGAGAATGATGAGGAAGATGTAAAATATTCTTTCCTATTTTTAACCATTTGTCAATTATCAATCATAAAAGCATCTTTATTAGAAACATATGTATCTTTAGGGGTGGGTTAGAATGGGTAATGGGATCACAAGATAATGGTGGATATTTATTGATTCTAGAAGGGGAAGAAGAATATTTAGGCAAAGGATTAGACTAATGACCAATCTAATTAGATTAGGTTATAAGAGAAGCACAAGAAAAAGGTTAAGAAAAATCATTTTTATGAACTAGATAGTCATTAACTAAAAATAAGTATATGTGCAAAACACATATATTTTGTAGACATCAAATGTGAATTTTGAAGTTGACACAATCTCATGAGAGCAAATCATTCCAAAACCAAACGATAGACATCCTATTCCTATAGCACATAACTTTTAGATTTGAAGTAGTTTAAAAAAATGACTATTAAGAAGTCATCTTAAAAGGTTCATACGTAAGTCCTCAAAAATTTCTTAGAAGCATCATCTCTTTCCTAGAAGTAAGTCCTTGTGCAAAACAAACATGTCCTCTAGATCTTAAATGTGAATTCTAAAGCTAACAAAACCTCATGAAAGCAAATTATTCCAAAACCAAATAATGGGCATGACCTATTCCTAGACCACATAACTTTTAAAATATGTTTACTTTATACATAAAAATTTAGATACCCATATTTTAGTGTGGACATTGACTATTTCTTTTAAAACACCATTCAAAATATTTTATATTCATCTCTCAATAATACTTTTTTAAATTTTTTTAAGGGGTAAATACTTTAGACTTGAATCTATGAATCAAACATAGGTCCTAATCTCCATTTAAACATTCGATAATAACAGCCCATCTCTCAATAATACTTAATAACTATTAATGTAAACTATTATTTCTTCTAATCAAATTAATAAAACTATTGTTTCCCTTTCATGATTAGCTAATATGTTTAACTATTCAAATAATTTTACCACCCAATAAAATAAAATAGCTAAATAAATGTAATGCTAAATGCTTTGGAATTCTATCTTACATGCAATTGAGAGGTACAAAATTCGTTGGTATAGTGGTCCTACATGTTTTTTTGGGTAAAGAGGAGGACTAAAGAATAGAGTCCATACAATCAACTCCACTAGAAATGGTGTGTTTTAGCTTTCATAGCTTGCACGCTGCCACGTAGGTACATGCTCCACGCGCCACCCGCCAAAACAAAAGTCGATTCCGAAGACATTTGATTCATTAATGCGTCCCAAATAGCAAACATGTCATGAACAAAATGTTTGAAGCGGCGATATGAAACGCAAAGCCAAACAAATATTAATATTTAATACTAAATTTATGGTACCAAGCAATAGGCACTTTATAAAACACAAAATAAAATTAAAATAAAAAAATTAGATACAGGAAGAAAACCATATATATATATATAAAATCTGATGATGATGATGGAGTTTTGTGATACAATGAGCGGCTAATCCGTGTCCTACACATCAAACCGACGGTGACTCATTATCTACTTCGCCCCCCTCTCTTCTCATCTCTGCCCTGCGTACACGCTAAGCACTGCACTGCAATGTCCATTTTCATTTTCTCTCTCTTTTCACTTTCTCTTTTCAATCAATGCTCGCCGCTTCACATACTTGTGGAGGATTTACTTTAATTCAATGCAACAGAACCCACTTTCGACTTTTCCTTGTCACCTCCATTCACACGCCAGAAAGAAAGAAACAAAGAAGGAAAGATAAAGGAACAGCAACACAACAGTAAATGCTATTGCTGCCATGGATGCCTGTCAGAAGAGCTTCTTAGCTTAGCTTTTACTTAGACTATGATAATTACAAAAGAATGAATGATGTGAAAAATCTTCAAGTTTGGGGGCCCAAGATTTTGAAGTTTACAGAATGTAAACGAGAGAGAACTAAAAAAAATGAGAAGGAACAAATAGAGCCAATCAATCAGACCAAATAGAATGAATCGTCTGTCCTTCACGTTGGAGTAGAAATTGAACATAAGCCCTGCTGGGTTTGAGTGGCGAGAAACCATTTGGGGTCATCGTCTGGAGCAGCAGGCAAGTTGAGATCCAGCCATGGGGATTTCTGTGAAATGACACTGCCTAGACCCACTGATTCTTCTTCGTCCGGTGTGGATTTGGGGGGCAAATCCTTGTAGAGATCTTCATCACTGGTGATTATTTCCTCTTCCAAGTCGTCATCCTGCTTGGCCGAGCAGCCTTTGACCTTGTTGTGGCTTGCCCTGTGTCCGCCCAGAGCTTGAAATGACGCGAACATTTTCTTGCATGTCTTGCATTCGTACTTCATTTTCTTGGGCATCGGCATGGGCACCACCAGCTTCTTCAAATCACCTGAACACAGAGCTGCTGGGGGTGTTCTTCTCTTGCGCTTGAGATCCCTCGCTCGGGATGTAGTGCAATCGTCATCCAGTGAAGGAGAGGGCTTAATTGTGGGTTCCCACGACTCCCCTGAAGACGCCAGCATGACCAAGCAACTCGCCATGAACTCCACTTCTGAACTAGGACTAGGTCGAGGTCGCCTCTGGGTATTGTTCCCACGATTCGATCTCTTGCCCTTGGTGCTCTTTTTCCGCTCTGGTGCCCTTTCCGTATCGCTCTCACTGTCCCAATAAACACCCACTTCCTCTTCTTCTTCCTCTTTCACATTTGACTGGCTCTGTTCATCATCCTCGTCTTCTTCTCCCCCTCCTTCCACTTTGTTATCATCGAAATGACATTCCATATGTCTGATGAGACTCTTCCAAGAAGAGAATTCCTCCCCACACTCCACACAAGCCTGATAGTTCTTAAAAACTGGAAATTTAGAGCTACAGAACTCACCATTAACAGCAGCAAAAGAGTAGTCTAGATCTGCAAACCGCCAAGTCCGTCTGCGATTTGGCCGCAGATCGTACATCTGCTCGTTCTTCTTGATTTGAAGATGATCGCCGCCACAAGACGCCTCCTGCTCTTCTTCCTCCTCCTCCTCTTCCTCCTCCTCCGCCACAAGACGCCTCTTCAGCCCACCATCTTCCTCCAGGCCACTGAATTGATTAAGCGAAGCAGATCCATGAATCCTCATATGACCACCCAGAGCTCTCCCGCAGGCGAATCTTCTGTTACAGACCTTGCATACATGCTTGGAACTCTGCAACACAACTTCCTCGTGCTCTTCCTCCATGAAAGAAGCTTCAAACCTTCCTGCAGATGCTCCAACTCAACGGGATGAATCGTGGGCTGCTACAGATCGATCCTGGATATCTGCTATTTTGGGCCCTATAAATTTAGACGGCAGAAAATTCCAGTGCCAATCTGACAGGAAAAAGCAGCCATAACAAGTGATCATAGAAAGAGTCTAAATATAAGCCGAGAATAGTTAGGATTCCACCTAACTAGAGTAGCCCAGCCCCTCGCATCATGGAGATAAACATCGCATCTCATCGCTTATTACTACTCTCTCTCTCCCTCTAGTTGGGCCTGCCCCCCACAATATATTGCCATTTCCTCCTCTTCTCCGCTGTAATCTTTATTTCCCCATAAATAAAAACTTAGCTGGCCCATCTATTTGCACTTGCAACATACAAACGTATAATGGGCATTTTTGGGGGAATGCGACATCAAAACCGTAGAACAAGCAATCCCACTCAAAACAAAGTCCAAGTTAAGGAAATCATACGAGGAGTTAAGTTAGAAACAACAACTACCTTCCATACCCATCTAATAAAATCTTTTTTTATTCATTTATTTTTTTATGAGGGTTAAATTTTTTTTCCCAAATATTTACCTGCTCTGCCCTGCCCTTTTTGCAGATCTTTACACAATATGCTCAAATCGTATTCCCCGGAGAAAAAAACAAAATAAGGCACCTCAAACTAAATAAAATATCCTAACAGGCTGAACGGTTTACGGAGACTTGAAATTTGACATTTGACGGGCAGCCCCGCAAACAGTGCTCTTTCTCTCTCTCTCTTTCTCACTTCCATGAAAGAAAGCGTGTTAAGCATGCGTGCTCTGCTCTGTTCTTAACTTAACTTTACAGGCCCCGTCAGATTCCCATTTACTACACACCACAACTTAAAAAAAAACCAAAATATAAATCGGTTAGGTGTTAATTTGCAAAGGACATATCGAAACTGCCGCTGAACTATGTTATCCCACGGTCATATCAATTATTTATTTATTTTCTACAATAATTATTATTAGGGCTTCATAATTGCCATATTTACACCCTAATAAGACGTTTTCCTATTGGTCAAAATCAAGGGGGGCGTGGCCTCCCATTTCAAACACAAACATTTCCTTTTAATAATAATTAGTAAGTTAGGTTTATAAGGTATCACCCATTTTCCATTTTCTTTTAATGCTGGCCTGCTCTCATCTGTTGACATGTTTGAAAAGCATCAATATGAATGTACTCCCCTTATCTACTCACTGTTAAGATATACATTATTACTATACAAACAAGAAATGAGTGCCCATATACAGTGTGTCTGATAATGATGGCCCAAGTATTCAACCATTCCCCATAGCAATAAATTGTTTTAAAAATAATAAAATAAAAACAATACTTTAAATGGTAAACAAAGAGGCAAAGGAAACGTGAATTACCAGTCAAGACTTCCAAGGTGTTTTACCATAGATAATGGGTAACCTAACTTACTTGGTGACCTGGCATTGGAGTTAGCACTAGAGCTAATAAGTCTTTTCTCCTCTAACTTCCTTCACATGCGCTCTATTCTCTAAGACTTTGAAAACAAAACTGAAAATCAAAATGAAAATGCCCAATTTTTTTTTAATATTTTAGAATAATAATAATTACTCCAAATCTAAAATGTGGCCAAAATATATCTTACTCCCTAGGTATATTTGTGTTTGTTTTCTTGTGGGCGGATGCCCCAAACTAAGTTCCAGATGGCAAGGGAGCACTGAATTCATTTTATTCCAATATTTTAGAGAGCACATTAAAGAGTAAGGGCCAGCTAAGCCACGATGAATTGAGGGGTATAATTTAGGAGGAATTTGGGGTCGTATTCCAAATTGGGGTAATGGAGAATAATTTTTTTAGGGCGTTGATGTCGGCATTAGGACGGTGGCTCGTGGCAGTATTTATGTTTTACATTTCCTCCTTCACACGATATGGCAAATCCCAAGCTTTTTTTTCTTTTTTTCTTTTTTCTTTTTGGAATTTTAGGTGTGCAGGAGCAAGTCCACCAACAGTGCACAACTTTACCGTGGTTCGGTTTCAGTGCACATCTTAACCATGGTTCGGTTTCAGTTAACTCCTTGTTAACTATGGTGATCAGATATGAGATCTGGTTGTATGATGGTAAACATATTGAGGTTATTTGTACACGTGCGTGGAAGATCCGGTTAAGGAGTCAGTTGTAATAACATCTCAAATTATTATTGTGAGTTGGAGGTACAGGTGTTGGGTCGCCCATCGTTTGCCCAATGACAAGGCCCCATTTTCGGGGTCTGCGTATTATTTTAGTATTAATATAATGCTTTAGAGGAGATGCCACTTTACGTGGCTGTTGTAATTGGGATTCTTTTAGCATGTTTTTTTAATGGCTTCGAGCTTAGTTTAGAATTTGTTTGATCTACTTTTCAACCATTCTTATATAAAGTATAAGCAGATTATGATATTTTGTTGCCATTATTTATATGGTCTGTTTTTTCAATTTTTCAAAATAGTTATAGTTAATCTAATCTAGGGTTTAGGGTCTTCTCGAAGGTAAAGTTTTTGTAAAGTCAAAAAGTGTCTACCTTGTAATCTTTATCTTATGTTGGTGTCCACCCATCTATTGTGGTTTTGGGATGATTTCACTTAATTTTGATATTTTTTTCAATTGGATAATGCAAATAACTTTAGTCTAAGAAACATCTCACTTGAGAGCCCCATAAGTCTTTGAGCTTTATTTTCCAAAAAAAATTGTGCTACATCAATGCTAGTGTTTGGATACGTGTGCTAACCCAACAATATTGTTCGTTCAAATTTTAAAAATTAAACTTCCTTGCCTAACTTTGTCTCCTAATCCTTGCTATGTTTTAAGCAATTACTTTCTCAAAAAATGAGTATGAACTCATTTTTAATTTTCATTTCAAACTATTAACTCACTCAACATTTGCAATTGAAAGAATTACTGTGATTCTCTCCTCCAACACACAAGAAAGTTAAAGAAACTCTATTACAGAGAGCAAGTACATATATGAAGATTGAAAGCTTGGGGCTCCACCATAGTGTTTTTGGCACAATTATTGTACAATATTCCTCCCAATAAATTCTTTAATAGTTTTATCCCCACATGTCTTCCATTGGAAGTCATAGATCTGCATTCCTTATACTTTCTTGAAACCATCCCTGAAAACCCTTGCCATAATCTTTTCTATGAATGCAACTCCTTTTCCATGCTTGAATTCTCTTTTGTTTTCCCCAATTCTTCAAGTTTGACTCCCATCACTACAATATGCATTCCTTCTCTTTTCTTAAAATCATCCCCTAAAACACTTGACATAATATTTCTAATGGATGCTACTCTTCTTTTTATTGCTTGACCCTAAAACCCTTGCCATATTTTTTTCTTATGGATGCAACTCTTTTTTCATTGTTTGAATTCTCTTCTGTGATCCCCAACTTCTCAACTTTGACTCCCATCACTACAATTTGCATTCCCTTTTCCTTTCTTAAAACCATCCCTCAAAAACCTTACCATAACTTTCCTATGAATGCAAATATTTAATTAAAAGAAGATATATCACACACACACACACACACACACACACACACACACACACACACACATGTATGTATGTATGTATGTATGTATGTAGAGGTGTAGTTTGGAATCAGGGTTTCACCAAATTAAGATAAGACCACTAATTAATCAAATTAGCTAATACATTGAAAGAGGGGTGAACCTAATAGATTTGGCCTCAATCCAAATAAGGAAAGGGTTGGAATTGTGATTAGATTCACTGGTTAGGGTTTGGTTCCCTCTTTCTAGATTGAAATAGATTGTAAATTGTGAAATTAGGGTAAAATGAGGGACTATTGAGGTAAATTGATAGAAATAGTAAGCTATAGATGTCCCACGAAGCCACTAGCTGAGATCTAGGCAAAATAAGATGTTTAGAACCCGTTCCCAGAAGTTCGGCCCGAATTTTCGTGACCAAGTATCATAGATTCACCTTGGTCCTCTGAATTTTTCTCTGTCGAAAGCTAACCTATTTATCATTGTTGACTCTACTGGAATCCTCGAGTACAACTCTTGAACTTGTTTCCTACACACAAAAAGAGAAGGAGAGATGTTGTGGATAAGGGTTTGCCTAAGTCAAACCCCAATTTAGGAATTAACTTTGAATGAAATAATGCAAATACTGAAATAAATGCTAAGGAGATATACCTCAGATCTGCAATTTTTGATGATGATGCAATGCTCTTTGAATGTAATCACAAATGTTGACTGTAATGGCATGACAAACACATCGACATGAAAAACCCTAATCACACACACATGCTTTCATGAAGATTGATGTAACTTTGCTCCACAATGCTTGAAGAATGATATGAAGCCTTGAATCTCTGAAAACGTTTGATGATGAATGCTTCAGAGATGCACAAATAATAGGGTATATGATCGATATCAAAATGAATTGATAGGATGTCTTTATATAGGGTTCCCTAGGTAAATTATTGATTAGGCCAACTTCCAACGGTCATGTGTAGCCCTGTGAATTAAATGTTATTGGGGAGATATAGATCCTACCCCATTTCAAATTGGGGCCCATTTGAGAGGGACTAGGGCATCCCATACCTTGGTCCTTCTACAAATAGGACCAACATAAGCAGCCAGGGGGGAGGGTATCCCATAGTAGGATCCACCAAAGGGTGTTTATGACATCAAAGTTGGAGAATAGGGTCAAATCAGACCTAGAGAGGGGATGAGGATATGACACACTAAAGTAGGAGCACAAACATGAGGTGTAAGTTAGACCAGTTACAATTTATGATGCTAAATTTAGCCCCCACTTTAACAGGAGTATGAGCATATGCAAATACTTGCGGTAAAGTAGAAAGATGAGAGAGAGGAGCAATTAAGAGCGAGATCACAAGGAGATAAGAAATCACTAATTTCACGAAACCAAGCAATCAAGACACAAAGGCAAGCAACTTGACAAAATACATACAACATAAAATAGGCTACAAGTTAAGTAGTTGAAGAGACCTCAATAATCAAAATATCTCAAGCGCTAATATCATTCTCAGAATGCTATCACAAGAACACAAGTGATCACATAAAAAGAGCAAGAGCATGCATCAATGGATGAACCAAGATATGCCAATAGCAAAGCTATGAGCTCATGGGGAAGATAAAAGAGAGAGGACATGGATGCCACGTACTAAATATGTTTTGCTAGTTCCACTCATCCCACTACATATGTTACCGTCTGGTTTCAGGAGTTAAGTATCTTGTTGTAGCGTTGTAAATTTTCATCAGTCCAATTTACACTTTATGTGTGTGCCTCCACTTTAGCATGTTCTATCCTCATCCCCTTTTTAGGTCCATTTGTGCCCATTCCCCAACTTTGATGTCATGAACAACGTGTTGTGGGTGCCACAGAGGGGTATCCACCTTCCTAGCAACTTATTTTGACCCCCTATGTCTTGGTCTGGACCATGGCACCCTAAAATGCCATGGTCCCTCTCAATGAGGCCCCAATTTGAAATAGGACAGGTGTTGTATGTCCCCGATGAGAATTTATCCCCGTGGTTATACATGACCGTTGGAGGTTAGCCTAATTAGTAATTTACCTAGAGACCCCTATATAAAGACATTATATCAATTCATTTTAGATCTAAGTCTCCATACATACCTTACCTAAAGCATTCATGCATCTGTGAAGCATTCATTATCAATCATTTTCAGAGATCTTCAAGGCTATATATTTATCATTCAATCATTGTGGAGAAAAAATACATCAATCTTATGCAAACATGTGTGTGTGATCAGGAATTTGTCATGTTCATGCCATTTCATACAATATTTTTTATTATATTCAAAGAGCAAAGCATGATCATTATCAACAATCATAGATTTGAGGTATATTTATTCAACATTTATTTCAGTATTTGCATTATTTCATTCAAGGTTAATTCCTAAAGTAGGGTTTAACTTAGGCAAACCCCTATTCCCAACAATTTCCCCTTTCTTTTTGTGTGCAGGTATAGGTATAGAGCTATGTCCACGAGGATTAGTAGAATTCACATAGACGAATAGGTTCAACTTTTGATGGCGATAAATTTGGAGGACTATAGCAAATTGATGCTACTTGGTCTCGATAAATGAAGCCAAACTTTTGGCAATAGATCTAAAACATATTCTTTTGCCCAGATCAAAGTTGGTGTCTCTATACGACATCTGTAGCTCATTGTTTTCAGTTGATCACTTTATTTATCACCTATTTTTCCCTAATCTTCAACAATCCAATCCAATTCAATTTAAGGAGGAGAAAGCCCTATCAAAGGAACCAAGAATTTGATCAAAATCTTGGTCTTGCAACAACCATTACACTCATATAAGACTTTTTTTGGTTTGTTTTTGAGCATGCAACAACTTGTATAAGACATGAAATGAAAATGTGTTTGGTTTCGGGAATGAAGTATCTCGTATAAGACTTTGTTCTGTTTGGTTTCGAGTCTGAAAAACTCGTACAAGACAAATATATGCTTGGTTTCAGGAACATCTCGTGTAAGACTTGGTTTTGTCTGGTTTTGAGAATGCGTATCCAATATAAGACATGCAAAATATAGTACAAAGAGGGCGATATCATATGCCCTCCCCTTAAGATGTCAACATAGTCCTATGTTGATGTCTTAAGGAATCTAGAAACAAGGATACACACTTCAACAACAAGGAGATATCCTTTTAGGAAACAATATTTGTAAATACAAGCTAAAGAGGCATTACTCTTATAAGCAAGGAAAAAATAGTTAAAAAAGAGATATCTTGCAACAAGTGTAAAGGGAACCGCTGGAGGGGAAGATATATTTGCTCAAAAGACATCTACCTCCAAGAGGATATTTTTGAACAAAATAACATCATCAACCAAAAGAGAGGAAGGAGAAAAAGAATGCACACCTTCCCCCCATTGCTAAGTGAAAGGGATTCTTGATGAAGGATAACACACCTTTGACCCAAAGTGAAGGGTTTGTTTATAATAGATATACATTGCCAAGTGAAGAAGAGGTTGTAGACAAGGATACAAACATCTTGTATAAGAGAGAATCCTTGAGAAAAAAAACAACTTCACACAAGGAATGACATCGTATCATAAGCAAACACCACCAACAAAGGAAAAGTGGATCCTTAGAAAGGATGAGAGAAATCAATGCCCCCCCAAGCATAGGGACAAAGAGAAGGATTACACAAGCTCCAAGGAGAGATTTATTCATAAGAGGTGCATCGTTTGAAACAAAGAATAGGTCCTAAACAAGGAACACACATGTACTCGCATGAAGGATAATTATTGCAAGAATGGACAACACGTTACAAAAAATGAGACTTGTAAAGGAAAAAGTGAATCCTTAAAAAGAGGAAAGAGATAAAAAATTATTCTTTCCCTCCAAGCATAGAGACAAGAATAAATAGACTATTATGCTTCTAACTAAGTATGATTGCACCTTAAATTGTACCGCCACGAATGATAATGAGCCCCCAATAGGTAAGCTAACAATGTCACATAGTAAGGAGCAACATAATAGGAACTTGAATGTTATTTGAAATGATCATAAGAAATATACCATCCATTGTCACATGTTACTTTTATGATACCTAAATCAATATATTGTTTTATTATAATTTGCAAAGCTTGACATTAATTAGTAGAATGGCCATGGATTTGATGATACTTGCAAAAAGTAGGAGTTTCAAGATGTTGTCTACGTTTCCTTCTTTGTTTAGGCCAAATAAGAGAAATTTAACTGGTGTTAAGGAGGTTGGACAAAAAATTATCTTGTTGTAATGCCAAATTGGAATGAGAAGACATGGATTCATTGGACAATAAGGGAGGGGATGTTGACAAAGGAGGACTTTGGAAACGTAGACCCTCTTTGGAAAAGTGTGATGTAGATTTCTCATAACCATCAAAACTTGTTGCATACATCCTAAACCATTCCCATTGTATCCATGTGTAGATGTTGAAATGTCTAGAGGAGAGGGTGTTACAAGCTAGGATCATCGTTGCACGAAAAGATCGACCTGTCAATGCTCGATACAACAACTAGACTTATAAAATCCACGAGAGGCTGTTAAACCATGTCATGAATCCCCATGAGGGACGTTGGCCCATGGCCAATAATCTCCCTCCCAGCATCACTCACTGCAACCTGCATGATTCGAACCTATGACCAAGCTCTGATACCACTTGTTATAATCTAGGGTTGTTGTTGCACCCAAAGATCGACCTGTCAATGCTCGATACAACCACTAGACTTATAGAATCCATAGGAGGTTGTTAAACCATGTCGCGAATCCCCACGAGGGACGTTGGCCCACTGTCAATAGAGGGTTCATTCTTAGTATAAAAATATAAAGAGCCCCCATCATTATGAAGACATGTGATGGAAGGAGAGGTGGGAATTGATTTAGAAGAAGCTTGTATAAAAGACACACAAGTCTCCTTCAAGGCTTCATTCTTAGATTGAGGGATCTTATACCCATTGAAGGAGGGTGTAAAGTCTATTATACCCCAATTCCTTGCTAAGGAAGAATCACTGATAAAAGATTGTGTTGTTGAAGGAATCATAGTATTAAAGGGGGAAATATTAGCAACAACCAAGAAGGAAGACTGAGAGGGGGGGGGGGGTGAATCAATCTTCACCGGATTAACAAACTTAATCACAAAACATGGATCTGATAAACTAAAGTAACAACAAAGATAAAAAAAATTGAGAGCACAACACACAACGTCAAGATTTTGACATGGAAAACTCGGTTAAGGGAAAAACCACGGTGGGAACCTACCCATAGTAAGATGATACTCTGCAGTAGTATGTGAAAATATTAAAATGGGGAATGCACATGCATTCAGGCACACTGCCTAGAGCTCACTGCTCAAATATAATGGCCTAGAGGGCTACAACCCTCAGGGAAGTCTCGCATTGAACTACAATCCAAAAAAAATGAATTGAAAGAATAGCATCTCCAAATGCCTGACCACAATTCCGGTTAAGCACAGTTGTATGCTCTGCAACACCAATCTCTCCTCAATCTCAACACCGAAGGATAAATATCTTGTTTGCACATACACCACTCCCTGATAATGCAGACATAACATCGACACCTAAATTACATGAATATATCACCTATATATACAATTCATCAACCTTGATAACAAGGTCAGCTAAACCCTCAACCCTTAATTATAAAATTACATCACATGATACAAAGATCGACCACTGGACCAATATAATGATTTACATAGCATAGTATGGACTTAAATAAAATTCCCAAATGCACAACTCCACTAGAAATCATGCCAAGATCAACCGCAACACACTACACCACCAAAAAAATTGCATAACATGAAAATCATCACCGGTTCATTAAAACCATCAAATTTTTTTACAAAGATCAATATAGATCAACAAAACAAATAGGACATGACTAGGAAACACTAGCAAGACGTTAGAATCATCAGAAATAGCTGTGCTAACACCACTTATCAAATCTTCATCTGTCAATGTCTGAAAGCTCAAGAAGACAACCAATCAACAATTGTCACGAAGAAAGATAACTTGTGGATCACCAAATCATGATCCATCTGAAATGGAGATACATAAGACCATCCCAATAAATATTCCAAAATCTCAGCACAAGATTTGATCACACTGGAATATGCTGGAGGAAACACTGAACTCTGCAAAACAGTGATCAACAAAACAACACCGCAAACCAGATCATAAGATCTTCCCAATCTACACACACCAAAGCAATACACAGGAATATGTTGACATCAATGACAATAACATATCCTAGCAGAAACAATGACCAACAATCTCCCCCTTTGGCATTGATGGCAACATATGAATGCGAAAAACAATCAATGCAAAGCAAGAAGATATTTCCAACAAACTCCCCCTAAGATCAGAACATATAAAACAATTTTTTACATGATATCTCTCCCCCTTTGACAAAAATGCCAAAGATATATAAAACAAATTGTTTATGGTGAAAATGGATAACAATGATAACAAAATTGAAAGGCTAAATGAATTCAACCACCAAACCCTAGCCTAACAATGAACAAAGATCCACCATAACATATGAAGATAACCTAAGACAATGCAAAATAACTCAAAATCACAAAGATTATACCATCACATGTCCAATAGGGTTTTGATCTCCATTCTTCCTATCTCCATTGATCTTGTTTGATATGCTTGCTCTCAGATTTTTGTATGCACAAGAGCTCAATAAAGAACAGAATGTGGTTGCAAGTGGAATTGTAGTGTAGCCAAGTTGCATGAAAGATCATTAGCATCTGTTATTAGGGTTTGACAATGAAGAAAGCATCTCCTTAAATAGAAGACACAATAAGAAATGGAGGGTTAAGATTGAGAGGTGTAAAAAGAGAGGTCGGCTAGGATTAGAGGGTAGGTAAAAGAAATAATAAAATAATGAAAGAGGTAGGTAGTGTATGAATTAAGAGATGAATGACATGTGTCATGTGTAGAAAAAGATAATGAATTAATTAAATAAATAAATATTTATTTAATTAATAGAAGAAGTAGGACAATTAAATAAATAAAATATTTATTTAATTTAGGAAAGGGATAATTTAAATAAATAAATGTATTTATTTAAATGAGAAATAAGGCTAGAAGAGGATAAATGAATTAATTAAATAAATAAAAATTTATTTAATTAATAGAAGAATTAGGCTTAGATAATTAAATAAATAAAATATTTATTTAATTAGACATGACAATTTTGGGTGTCTACATTTTGCCCCTCTTTGAGACAATGCGGCTTGTCGCGTTGTTTCAAAGAAGATAAGATGAACTGATACAAAGTTGCCCCAGTATGGGAATAATATGCCCCCTCGAGAGATTGGATGAAAATGTCTGAAAAGGTTGCAGACAATCTCTCGATAAGAAAGAAAGGCTAGAATGGACTGATCAGATAAAGTGACAAAGTCACAGGATAAGAAAGACTGACTCGGGAAATGAAGACAAGGGCTAGGCTAGGCTATAAGATAGACCACGGGCAAAAGACATCCTCATTGTCATCCACACCCTTACGAGATCACAGTGCAGAGCGAGAAAAGAGCAGCAGCAGTCAGCAGCGATGGCTTTGGTTCATAGATTTGACCGTGTTCGCCGATTCTAGAGGCCAACGGAGGCAGGAGAGCCGGTAAGTACCACCAAACCTCCTCGTACTTTGATGCATTTATTATTGTCATTAACTCATACTAGGTAATGTAATAAATGCGCATTTATGTCAAGAAAATGTGTTTGTGTCCAAAAATGCGAATTTGTGTCTTCCAGGTCAAATCGGCAGTTCTGTGATGAACATACGCTGTCGATTGGATAAGCTGCTGAGAGGATACACTCAAGAAGGTCCTCTAGGGAAGACTAAGATAGATCAAGGCACTTTGTGATGAACAGTGAGTACCAAGATAGAGTACTTTGTGATGAACAGGGAGTACTAAAATATGAGCAGCACTTTGTGATGAACAGGGAGTGCAAATGTGAGTAACACTTTGTGATGAACAGTGAGTGTCACACACGTAGTACTTTGTGATGAACAAGGAGTACTACTAGGATAGATAGCAACACTTTGTGATGAACAGTGAGTGTCACTATGACTGACATGATTTGATTTGCTTGACTGCAGGAGTATTTGCCGATGCTGGAGTCACGGGAGAGATTCCCATCGACTCAGAGGTTGCGACCTGAGTTGATAGCCGAGGACTGAGCTGCGATTGAGGTTATGGGATTGAGATACATTCTGTATGTGCCTGAGTTTCGGGTGAACATGGGATTGCTGACTGCACTGGCTGAGAGATGTCACTCAGAGACTTGTAGTTTGCATTTGCCGATGGGTGAGATGACAGTCACCTTGGAGGATGTATATAGGATTCTACGGATACCGATCGATGGGGAGTTAGTACCCTATGATCGAGACGGAGATAGGGATGCATTGAGACGAGTGTTCTAGGATCCAAGACTGGAGATGAGGGTAGGACACGTGGCATGGGATACCATGACATGGATAGGATTAGCACTACCAACAGTGTTGGCAGGAGTTATCAGTGGGTTCCTCTATCTGGATAGGACGACACGAGGGGTGGCTGCAGGGGACACAGGGGCCAGGAGAGTTGATCTTGGGGTGGGTCCTTCTAGGGCTCA
The DNA here is from genome assembly GCF_030272615.1 of Cryptomeria japonica. Taxonomy (NCBI): domain Eukaryota; kingdom Viridiplantae; phylum Streptophyta; class Pinopsida; order Cupressales; family Cupressaceae; genus Cryptomeria; species Cryptomeria japonica. The sequence goes on from NC_081407.1 coordinate 974,868,629, forward strand.
AACTCCATCGAGGCCAGGCGGCTCCGAGGGAGGGAGTTCATCATAGCCTTAGAGGGCTCCCTATGTATCAGTATTGTACCAGTTTTGTATTGTAGACACCTGCGGGTGATTGTAGCCATATGATTCTTTTGACATCATTGTATCATGACACATTTTGATTATATATGAGAGATGATCCATTTTTGTGGCAACTATATGCATGTGTACCTTATGTGATGAAATGTTCTTATGTGATACATGTTTTATGATATGGATGCTTATATGATGCAATGCAATATATTTTTGTTCTTTTACGTTGTATATGTGATGCATGATGCAAATGTGAATGTATGTAATGCAAATGAATATGATAATGCAAATGATTATTTAAATAATGAAAATGTGAGATGTGCTAACATGTGTTGTATGCAGGATGTGATGCAATTGTGATATCTATATGTATGTATGAAATGCTTATATGTGGTGATGTAGGTGTAACTATATGAAATGCAAATGTTTTTGGTGTGTCATTATACTCAGTCATGTGATAGCGGGCTACGCGGACTCGAGAAGGACAATGGAAGTCAATCAAGAAAGGGGGATGGAAGACAGAAGATATGAACGTGAAAGAGCTTCTTGTGCATTATCATCATTGAGCTTTAGTATGGCAAAATAAGTTATGACAATAGAGGCATTTGTTCGGCCCAGAAAGTCATTGTACCTGTTTGCATGGAGATAAGACAGTCACAAACAAGGAATGCCCCAGTTCATACTAGACTCACAGTGTCCTCATATCCTTGGACAAGTCATAGCATTACTAAAAGACAATCGATAGACAGCAAATGCAAATAGGTGACGATACCCCATCCTCGCCTTTCTAGTCAAAGACATCCTAGAGATAGAATCTCTAGTCAAAGACATCCTGGAAAAGCTAAAAGACATGTCACCAAAAAGATAAAATCAAAAGAAAACCAAGACTCGACACCAACATCCACTGTAGTCCTCAAGTTTAGTGTCTCTTGTCACTTGTTTAAGTCTTATTCGATTGTGGTCACAATGTTCACTTTCACAAAAAGGATAGATAGCACTGAACCATATGTTGTTTGAGTCTGTTGAAAGATTTGATTTTGTTGAAGCTCATTGTTGCTGCTGTGTCTCATTTGAAACTGACTGAATCCATGAAACTGATACTTTATTGTGGAGAAGGCGGAACTTTATTGCGGATCTGCGATGCAGATGTTGTTTTATTGCGGATTGTGTGTGGATAGACTGAAGGAAGCTGGAAGAAACTGTACTCCTCGAAACATGTGATGTTCTTAGTTCCACACCCATCACTAGACGTAGGATTTGCCTTAGCCACAGATAGGATCCGATTTATTATGGATGAAAAGGGGGTGAAAAGGGAGGGTTATGGATGGCTAACCAATCTTAGGTAGATCAATAACAAGCCATGATGGGAATGGGTAAGTTTATTGTGAGCGAATAGGTTGTGAGTGTGTGCGAAGTGAAAGGATGGAAGAGAATCCTGAAGGAGAGAGGAGCAAAGTCTCTACGCATGGCGCTGGTGACCCAGTTTTCACCATGGTACTTGCCCAGGGCGCCACCGAAGTGGTTTTCACCGTTGGACGAAATTATTTCTCTTTACTTTTTTTCGATTTTTCAATGTTTTTTGTGTCACAAGGCGCCTGTTTGCCAGGTTTTCACCAAGTAACGATTTTTTTTGTTTTATAATTTTTTTTTTGTATTTTTGAAATTTTTTGATTTTTTTTTGTATTTTTGAATTAGGATATTCCGAAGAGCTTATGTGTAGAACCTGCGAAGGTGCATGCTGTTGATAGGATCCTCCAAGGGTTCGCCTTCTGTAGTTGAGAGCTGATATGCCCCAGATCCATATGCCGCTGTGATGATGTAAGGACCAAGCCAGTTGGGTTCAAATTTGCCCTTCTTATCTCTGTCTTGCTGATTTTTGGGGTTCTCTCTGAGGACTAAGTCACCTACCTCAAATGTGCGAGGCTTGACCTTGTGATTGTAACTGCGACTCATTCGTTGTTGGTAAGCCTTGAGATGATTAAAAGCAGTGTGTCATTGTTCCTCCAGTAGTTCTAGTTCTTGTAAGCGAGAGACCTTGTAGTCTTCATCGTTGATTATGTTTCTCAAGGAGACCCGTAAAGAAGGTAACTCGACCTCAATAGGCAAGATGGCTTCAGAGCCGTAAACAAGTGAGTAAGGTGTAGCTCCTGTAGGTGTGCGGACACTGGTACGATAGGCCCAAAGTGCAGGATTGAGTTGGACATGCCAGTTACGGCCAGTGTCGTCGACTGTCTTTTTAAGGATTTTAAGGATTGTTTTGTTAGACGCCTCAGCTTGGCCATTACCTTGGGGATAATATGGTGTGGAGAAACGATGAGAGATATGGAAGCACTCACAGAGTTCACGATCATCCTGATTCTTGAAAGGACGCCCGTTGTCAGTGATAATGGAAGTAGGGATCCCGTATCGGCAAATGATGTAGTTCAGGATGAAAGTAGCGATTTGTTTCCCAGTAACTTGTGTGAGAGGCACGGCTTCAATCCACTTTGTGAAATACTCTGTGGCTGTGATAATGAATTTATGTCCATTGGAAGAAGGAGGGTGAATCTTGCCTATGAGATCGAGTCCCCACTGACAAAAGGGCCAAGGAGATGCAAGTGGTTGTAGTTCCTGTGCTGGTGCATGTATAAGGTCTCCATGAATTTGACACTGCTTACACTTCTTGACAAACTGATATGCATCTTTTTCCATAGTAGGCCAGTAATATCCAGTCCTGATAAGTTTCTTGGCCAAGGTAGGACCACTAGTATGCGGACCACATATCCCTTCGTGCACTTCTCGTAATGCAATCTGAGCTTCGTCACTCTCTAAACATCTAAGGAGGGTGCCATCTAGACCTCGTCGGTATAGGATATCAGCTAGGATAACGTATCGGGAGGATTGGCGAATGAAAGTGCGGCGTTGGTTGTTCGATAGATCGGGAGGCAAGATATTGTCGCGAAGGTATGTGAATATGGAACCATATAACTGGGATTCAGGACCAACAACACATATCATTTCTGTAGGAGTGATCTCATATGACGGAATCAGCAGGTTGTCAACCAGGAACTCATAGCGAGTCTCATTTTGTGGTAGATCAATGAGCGAAGCAATTGTAGCCATGGCATCAGCAGCGCGATTCTGTTCTCTTGGTATCTGCTCAAACTCTATTTTTGCAAAGTGTTGTTTCAGATCATCTACCAGTTGTTTGTAAGGCATTAGCTTTTCATCTTTTGTTTGATAATCATCAGTTGCTTGACGGATGACAAGTTGAGAATCGCCAAAAACACGAAGCTCTTGGATCTTCCACTGAACTGCAATTCTTAGCCCAGTTGTTAATGCCTCGTATTCCGCTATATTGTTGGTGCAAGGAAATGATAAGCGGTATGACTTTGGTATAGAATCGCCTTGAGGAGTTATAAAGAGTATACCCGCTCCTGCCCCATGCTGTGTGTATGAGCCGTCAAAGTATAATTGCCATGGCTTTGCAGGTGATATTGTTAGAATGGACTCATCTGGAAATTCTGACTGTAGAGGAACATCATCTATCATGGGAGCATCTGCCAGTTGATCTGCGATGGCTTGTCCTTTTATGGCTTTTCTGTCCACGTATTCAATGTCGAATTCACTCAAAATCATTACCCACTTGGCCAGCCGCCCAGTAAGTGTAGCTTTGTTGAGAAGATATTTTAGTGGATCAATTCTGGCAATCAACTTAGTCTTGTGAGTGAGCATATAATGTCATAATTTTTGGGAAGCAATGACCACAGCGAGACACGCACGCTCAATTGGTGTGTAGTTCAGCTCATATCCCACCAATGTGCGACTGATATAGTAAACTACTTTTTCCTTGCCGTCAGGTATTTGCTGTGCTAGAAGTGCCCCCAGTGCTGTCGGAGTAGCCGATATGTAAAGTAGCAATGGTTGATCTGGAATTGGTGGCATCAAAACTGGCGGGTTCAAAAGATAGTCTTTAAGTGCCTGAAAAGCCTGTTGACAGTTCTCATCCCATTTGAACTTGATGTTTTTGTGTAGCAGGTGCTGGAAAGGATTGCACCTATCTGCAAGTTGTGCTATGAATCTTCGTATGGACTGGAGTCTCCCTTGTAAAGACCGAAGTTGACTGATATTCTTGGGGGGCGGCATGTCTAAGATAGCCTTGACTTTTGCTGGATCAGCTTCTATTCCTCTTTTAGACACAATGAATCCTAGGAGCTTCCCAGAGGTTACTCCAAAGACACATTTTTTAGGATTTAGTCTTACCTTGTACTTTTCCAAGCGATCAAAAGTGACTGAAAGTATGTCCAAGTGTGTATTTCTATCTATTGATTTAACCAAAAGGTCGTCAACATAATCTTCCACCGTTACATGCATGAGATCATGGAAGATAGTAGTCATAGCTCGTTGATACGTGGCACCTGCATTTTTCAGCCCAAAGGGCATGACATTCCAGCAGAAGGTTCCCCATGGACAAGTAAATGATGTTTTATGTTGATCCTCGGGTGCTATCCTGATTTGATTATATCCAGAAAATCCGTCCATTAAGGATAACATCTCATGGCCTGCTGTGAGATCAACAATTAAATCAATGTTTGGTAATGGGAAATCGTCCTTTGGACAAGCCTTGTTGATATCCCTGAAGTCTGTACATATTCAGATGCTGCGATCTGGTTTGCTAACAGGTACTAAGTTGGAAATCCATTCGGGATAATCAATTGAGCGTATGAATCCGACATCCAGTAATTTCTCCAGCTCTGCCTTGACTAATAATGCCACTTGTGGATGCATTTTCCTCAATTTCTGTTTTACTGGTTTTTCCCCCGGTTTGACTGTTAAATGATGCATTACTAAATCCGGGTCTAGTCCAAGCATATCAGCATAAGACCATGCGAAGTTGATTTGTCGTTCCTTAAAGAAGCTTATGAACTTTGTCCTCTCGGCCTCTGTCAATGATTGAGCCAAAAATATGTTGTGTGGAACTTCTGCTGTACCAATGTTTGTCTTTATAGTCTCCTCTACCAACATGGATGATTTTTCCTCGTATGATGCTGGGAGAATGTCAAGCCTTCCATCTTCGGGCGCCTCAGAGAGGTTTTCACCCTCAGATACGTCCTTTCTTTTTACTTTTTTAAAGTCAGATAGCGCCACAGTGTGGTTTTCGCCATAAGACCCTTGTTTTGTTTTTATTTTCACATTTTTGCGACTAGAAGGCCCGACACCCTCACCAAAGTATGCCATGTTATTAAGCTCTATGGTGTATCCTGCTTTATGGTCTCCAAGAGGAAGATCATCGCGAATGCCAAGATAATCGACAATAGCTTCGTCATTTTGAAATGTATCAAGCTGTGCTGGTCCATCCTGATCCCAGTCAATGAGTTGGGGGTGAACGAGGGGAAGGTCTTTAGTGTTTTCAGAGTTCGCAAGGCTAATAGTGAAGATGTGGTTATATTCAGGTATGTCAAGATAGTCATCGAGGTCGTCAATGGCACTCTCCTCATCAGTTTCGATTGTGAGTGAGTCCAAATTATCATTACTAGTAGCACCCTCAGGGACAGGTGTCCTCATCCTATGTGATCTTGACCTAGGGCCTTGAAACGACGACTGTGTGGGATCCTCGTGGGTCGGTTCTTGACCGACTCTGAATTTCTTGTAAAACTCCTCCTCCTCTGTAGGTTCCTCTGGCTCTCTAAATGTCTCGTTGAGCTCATAGTCGCTGGAGGATTTGTCTGAACCCCATTCCCATTCGTTGGAATCTGTAGAATAGTCATCTTCTTGTTGAACTTCAGCCACTTTGACTCGCCATATCTGTTTTGTTCTTTTATTGTGAATCTTGGGATTTAGAAAACCAAGCCCCTTGGAGCGTTCCCTTCTTGTAGTTAGCTCAGGTTGTAAAGGCTCCATGACACCTTCTTTGCGTAGTCCAAGAGGACTTTTTCCATCATACCCGAATCTTTGCAGAATTTTGAAACCTTTGCCATAGTTCTCACAGGGTATTATAATTTTATCATGTGTATCCTCTTCAGCGTCCTTATATAGCATTTTATATAAATTTTCTTCCTCTAGTTCGCCCCATTTTTGAAAGACGGTAGGATCCCATTTGAGTAGCATGATGGAGATTTGCTTATTAGGATGTGGCCTCCCATATTCCTTGGGGGAGTTCATGACTTGTCGTAAGAACATTGTTTGATTCAGAGTGTATTCTCCCATGCCTTTGTCTTGAAACTTGGCTCTAAGTTCACCTTGTTTGGATGTCGAGGGCTTTAATGACTCAGGATCAATATATGCTGAAGAAGGAGTAGCCTCACGATTGCTGGGAATGATAGTCTCAGTATGTGATCTCAAGTTATTGCAATATATGAATGGATTTGGATCACCATTGACCGTTACCTCGACTCCATTATGAGGAAACTTTATGCGCTGATGGTATGTTGATGGGACTGCCCTCATTTCATGAATCCACGGGCGTCCTAGCAATATGTTATACGTGAGGTCTAGATCCAGGACTTGACAAACCACGTCCTTTGTGACTGGCCCTATTCTTAGTGGTAAGATGATCGTGCCCTTGGACGAACGCTCTTCATCATCATAAGCCTTAATAGTGATTTGGTTTGTAGAATTTACATCTTTGTCAGAATATCCCAATTGTCTGATGGTGCTCAATGTACAAATATTAAGACCTGCTCCTCCATCTATCAGGACTCGTTTTATTCGGTGTTTATGTAGGAAGGCTTCAATATGTAGAGGTGCATTATGAGGCTGACTTATGGAGGCGTCATCGGCTTCTGTGAATGTGAGGGAGTGTGGAACGGATAAGTATCCCACCATGGCTTGAAACTGGTCCACGTTCAGATCAGTAGGGACGGCAGTATCTCTCAAGATTTTATCAAGGATAGCTTTATGTGTAGGAGATATACGTAAGAGCTCAAGAATAGAGATGAGTGCAGGTGTCTTCCCTAGTTGTTCTACAAGGTCGTACTCAGGCTTGGTAGATGAAAGATTGGTATTCTTGGTAGAGGCACCTGGCAATGTGATCTTACCTCGACGGGTTGTAACATGACATTCGGAGGTAGATGCGGACGAAGATCCCACACCTTTTAGGACAATTTTGGGTCTTTGAGAAGGATTCTCAGGATTTATGTTTTTGATAGTAATGGTAGAAATATGATTGTCCATTGAGATGTGATTGATAGTGGAATCATAATTGTAAGATGCTCTAGTGTAATTGGCTTGATCATCTGTGACTTTGCCTTTTCCCTTGTCATGTTTTGGGAATGGTTCCTTAAACACCTCATGCTCTTGGTTAGATGAATGTCCCTCAATCTCAATATCTCCTCTGTCAATGAGATCTTGCACAATGTTTTTCAATCGATGGCAATTACTTGTCTTATGACCCTTGCTCTTATGAAATTCGCAAAATTCATCATCATTCCACCAATTCGGTTTTACCTTTGGTTCATATGGAGGAAAATCTGGGACCGTGATCACTTTGTTTGCTACAAGCTTTTTGAATACTGATTCAAGTGGTTCTCCCAATGGAGTGTACTTCCTTCGTGGTCTAGAAGTTGTTTGATTGTTCACTTGATTGTTGGTAGAATTTGATCCAGAAAAGACGAACTTTGGTCTCACTATGTTGGCATCAACAACACCATCATTAACTGTGTTCTTGTTCTTGTTCCAAAATTTTGGTTTGTCCTTTCCTTTGAAGTCCTCTTTGTTTTCTTTGAATAGTTTGATAACTCCTTGTTCAATTAAGACTCTTTCTGTTGCTAGGCCCTTTTCAATGACATCCTTGAATGTAGACAAACAAGCTTTTCTGAGATCATAGCCAATAGCCTTGTTAACATTTTGTGTGACCATCTCCACCATTTGTTTTTGCGGGATCTCACAAGAGCATCTGCTAGCTAAGTTTCTCCATCTTTGTAAAAATGTTGCGAAAGATTCTCCTTCTTTTTGTTTCGTATTGCACAAGGTAGTAACTGAGACATCTGTTTCAATGTTGTAAGAAAAATGCTGAATGAATGCTTCTGCCAAGTCGCCCCATGACTTAATACTGGGAGGTAATTGAGAAAACCATTCCATAGCTTGATCTCCTAAGCTCTGTGGGAACAACCTCATTAAGTATGTTTCTTCTGCCGCTACCTCAATGCAAGCTATGAAGAATTGTCTTATATGTGCCTTGGGGTCTCCTCTCCCTCTATATTTGTCAAATTTTGGTGTCACAAAGTGCGGAGGAAACGGAGGCATTGGAATGCTCTTATCGAAGGGATAAGGGCATATATCTCTCATAGTATATGTGGGTTTTGATGTGCCCATGTCTTCCACTTTCTTTTGTAGATCTCTAATTTGTTGCTCCAAATTATTTTTGGGAGGAGATTGATTTCTTGTAGCATACCCCATGTTTGTAACACCCATTTGAGGAGGAGCTTGTTGCATATATGGATGATACTGATCGTAGATATGTCCATATGGAGGTCTATATTGTTGCGACACATGTGGAGCACTTGGCATAACTTCTTGTTGAGGGACCCCATATCTGTTTTGCATATATACACCATATTCAATAGGCTTTTCATTTTCCATTGTGTTGCCCCCAATTTTGACATGGGGTCTCCTTGTGTCAAAATTTTGAGGATGTTCTTGTGTATCCACTTGTCTTAATTGACCCATATCTTGAGCATGTGTTTGAGCATAAGGCCTCCATGATGGTCTTTGAGTGTAAGTATCATATATTTGAGCTTGTGTATGTGGGATTGCTGGTTTTTGAAGCAAAACTGATGGTGACTCCGACATCATATTCGGTCCTCTATTTCCTCCACTATTTGGTCTCCTTTGATCCATGTTGGATTGAGTTTGTTGTGAGGGTCGACTTTCCATAAGTTGAGATAAGTCAAAATCATGCGGTATTTTAGCTCCACTTTGTGCCATCATGTTTAAAAAGTATTGACGATCTCTCCTCATTATCTCTTCAACCAATCTATTGAATTGAGGATCCATTATAGATTCTTGTATGTCTGCTGATAGTATTGAAGAATTGTCCACTGTGTCATTGTGTGTAGCATTGTTTATAGTGTTTGCGCTTTCCACATTTGGATTGTGTCTATAAACATTCATGTCTGGTAATGTAGTGTGCTCAGGATTGTAGAATAGATCATTGTCATACTCATAAGAACTCATGTTTACGGACTCTTGAGCTTCTTTAGCTATTCTCCTAGATTTTTGAAGGCGGGTTTCAACCATGAACTAGGTGTTTGACCAATATGTGCGAGACTAGATGAGAATGGAAAAAGTATGGAAGACCAAGAGTTGTATGAAGTGTAAATGAATCTTGAGGTGTACTTGCAATGTCCAAAGTGTAAGACCAAGTATGTAAGTAGTAGAGTAGGTGTGACTTCCAAAGAGAGGATAGTTTCTCTTGATGAGGTAAGCTGACCTTGACTCTAAGTAAGACCAAATGAGACCCAAAGGTAAGAAACCTTGATGAGGGACCACTTAGCAAAGTGTAGTAGTATGTAGTGTGTTGACAAAGTATGATGAGGACAAGCAAGTGACCTTTTGACTCAAGTTTAGACAATTATGAATGTAAAATGAGATGTGAAGCAATGATGGACTATGTGAGACCTGAGAACAGGCTGAATGCTAGGTTAAACCTGAAGAGACAACCTAGGAAGCTCAAGTATGCCGAAACTGATTTTCTTGGTTTGCTTGACTGTTAAAATTTTTCAAATCCTGACACAGACGCCTCTGTATACTTCACAGACGCGGTTTTAAGACACAACCGCTACTTTGTTTGACGCAGACGTGATTCTGAGATTTTCCTGTTGATGTTTGCCGGGACTGTAACAGTTTTTTTTTTTTTTTGTTTGCAATTGTGGACACAGACGCGCCTGTATACTTCACAGACGCGATTCCCAGACACAGACGTGTCTCTGTTCGACACAGACGCTGATAAAAACACAGACGCTATTCTGTACTTCACAGACGCGTTTAACCTACACAGACGCGGTTTTAACAGACACAGACGCGTTTCTGTAACCTTAGTGCAATCTTTCCTATCTGTGAATTTGTTTCGCTGTGACCAAATCTGATTGTTCGACTGTTTTTCGTGACAAGAGGACACAATGTTGATAACTCAATGTTTGCAGATTGTTTAGACTCCAAAAAGTGTGTTGTTTGATGTAAAAAGTTTTGCATACACTTGAAGACACAAAAGACACAATGTTTTGCTGTTTGGTCTTGATTGTTTGAATGTTTAACATAAGTCAAGCACAATTCTTATGGCTGGCCAAGACAATAGTTGTTGATCCCACATGGGGTTTTACCCCCGAGGCTACGCTATTCAGAGCGGATACTTAGATGCTTGACCTCACTGGTTCCACCCTCGGCACTCACTTCTCGGGTCAGCCAAGCATCAGTCCCCATGAAAACTCCCCATGGCGAACTTTGTATCTCTACTAAGAACCGTATGTGTGTGGGCCGCTACCAGAGGTCCGACCTCCTGCCTCAACAACTAGAAGGATTTTGGCATCTAAAACAAAAAGGTTCTAGTAAGGGCATCCGCTCGTGTGGCCATACATGCAGCACTTTCAGCTCTGTAAATATAGAAGGCTCCCAGCCGGTAGGGGTTACGCCCTACAAATGATCAAATAAATTTGATCAAACGGGTTTATGGGGAGACATAGTGTCGGTATGAACTAATCAGCACACGTTATTCATAGTTTTCACCATGAATACATTTGATTATAGTGGTTTGGATGAGGTGGGTTTTCCTCGCTACCACTTGGGTCGTTCTCTTCTCACTAGTAGTCCTAATGACCACACGGGAAGACAGGCCCTCTAAAGAGTAAACAAAAAGAGCCTATTGCTCAAGACACAAAAGACAATGATTCAATTTTAGTGCACCAATTGAAGTGTTTGCTAAGCTATGAAAACAAGGCACACAATAAAAATTACAAAACCCTAGCCAAGGCCCTGCAACAAAATTGTTAGTAGTTTGGGTTGTTTCAAATGATAACCCCTTCCTGCAAGCACACAAGTTAGGTAAATTTTAGAAAACCCAAAAAGACTTTGTGAAAAGGGGCCTTCAACAAAAACGTATTTGTCTCCAAAGCAAGCTGCACAAACCAGGTTAGCTAGATCTGCAAAGGTTAGCCGAAAATAAACCAGATCTGAAACCCTAAGTACAAAATCCGAAAACCTGAATTAAAGAAACTTGAAAAATTTGCAAAACAGAAAGCACAGACGCCTTTATACCAGACACAGACGCGTCTGAACTACACAGACGCGGTTCTGTAGTTCACAGACGCGATCAAAGGTCACAGACGCGACTTCCGAACTCAGACGTGATAATATCAGTCACAGACGCAATTAAAATTCTCAGACGCGATTCCAGAAACCTGCAAAAATAAAAATCTGGCAAAAACACAGGCACGATTCACGATATCACAGACGCTTTTGAAACACAAAAACGCGATCCGAACACTCGCAAACGCGGAAAAAACCTAAAATGTCGTCGAAATCGTCCGATCTGCAACTTCAAAAATGCAAAATCTGCAACAAAAATGTTAAATGCAAAGGGACAAGAGTCCCACCGGGCGTGCCAAAATGTTTATGGTGAAAATGGATAACAATGATAACAAAATTGAAAGGCTAAATGAATTCAACCACCAAACCCTAGCCTAACAATGAACAAAGATCCACCATAACATATGAAGATAACCTAAGACAATGCAAAATAACTCAAAATCACAAAGATTATACCATCACATGTCCAATAGGGTTTTGATCTCCATTCTTCCTATCTCCATTGATCTTGTTTGATATGCTTGCTCTCAGATTTTTGTATGCACAAGAGCTCAATAAAGAACGGAATGTGGTTGCAAGTGGAATTGTATTGTAGCCAAGTTGCATGAAAGATCATTAGCATCTATTATTAGGGTTTGACAATGAAGAAAGCATCTCCTTAAATAGAAGACACAATAAGAAATGGAGGGTTAAGATTGAGAGGTGTAAAAAGAGAGGTCGGCTAGGATTAGAGGGTAGGTAAAAGAAATAATAAAATAATGAAAGAGGTAGGTAGTGTATGAATTAAGAGATGAATGACATGTGTCATGTGTAGAAAAAGATAATGAATTAATTAAATAAATAAATATTTATTTAATTAATAGAAGAAGTAGGACAATTAAATAAATAAAATATTTATTTAATTTAGGAAAGGGATAATTTAAATAAATAAATGTATTTATTTAAATGAGAAATAAGGCTAGAAGAGGATAAATGAATTAATTAAATAAAGAAAAATTTATTTAATTAATAGAAGAATTAGGCTTAGATAATTAAATAAATAAAATATTTATTTAATTAGACATGACAATTTTGGGTGTCTACACAAATAATCAAACTTACTCTCCCCCTTTGAATATGAAACATGAATCTCTCTCCCCTAAAACATAGACTACTCCACCAGAGGAGCAACACCAACTCACCAATCCGGATAAAAGGATAAGACTCTAAAATCCATCGGATTGATGCAACTTAATGCATCTAGTTCTCATCAGGAGGGGTGGATACCCCTAATTTTTCTCTAAAATAGATAAAGGTATCTGCAAGCAAAGGCTTAGTGAAAATATCAGCTATTTATTCCTTTGTAGATACATACTCTAGCTTCACCTTCTCTTCATTGACTTGCTCTCTCAAGTAATGATATTTTATTGACACAAGCTTAGTCTTTGAATGTTGCACCAAATTCTTTGACATGTTAATAGCACTGGAATTATCACAATGTATAAAAATAGGCTAATGATAAATAACTCTGATATCCTTCAACATTTGCTTCATCCAAACTATCTGAGTGCAATTACTAGCAGCAACAATGTACTCAGCTTCAACAACATCTTTAGGTTCAACTTTAGAAATCAAACATACTTCCTCAGCAGTTAACCTTATTCTAGTTATTACACCTTTATTCTTATCACCAATAATCTGATTTTTATAATGATTCAGTCTTACATACCTTGAAGTCTTTTGATTGTTCTGATTATTAGGTTCCTGCACCTCTTCATCGACAACAACAACATCCGGGTTAACTGTCTCTACCAGATCATTCTGCTTAAGTTCTTCAGTCTGAATAGGGGCTAAAACAACATGTTGTCCATCATAATAACCACATGCTCTGATCTCTTTTCCAAGGTTCTCATCCACCTTCACATTTACACTTTTTGTTAACAACAATCAAGAAGGAAGACTGAGAGAGGGGGGGGGGGGCGGTGAATCAATCTTCACCGGATCTGAAAATTAAACTCCAAAACCAAACTGATAAACTGCAAAAATGAATAGATAAGAAAATTAACAACACAACGCACAACACAGAGATTTTTGACGTGGAAAACCTGATGAAGGGAAAAACGATGGTGGGAACCTACCCACAGTAAGATGATACTTTGTAGTAGTGTGTGAAAATATTATAATGGGGAATGCACATGCATTCAGACACATTGTCTAGAGCTCATTGCTCAAAAGATATTTGCTCGGAAGGATAAAACCCTCAGGGAAGTCTCACTGACTTACAATATTATGCGGACTACAATCCAAAAGAAATGAACTGCAATGATAGCATCTGCAAATGCCTGATGATAGTTTTGGTTAAGCACAATTGTCTACTCTACAACACCAATCTCACCTCAACACTTCACTGAATGATAAATCTCTTATTCACATATTCACCTCTCTCTGATAATACAGACACAATACCGACACCTTAATTACATAAGTATCTCACCTATATATACAAATCATCAACCTTGATAACAAAGTCGGCTAAACCCTCAGCCCTCAACTCACAACTACAAAAATTCCAAATGATCACATCCACTGAAAATCATGCCAAGATCAACCGCAACATGCTACACCATTAGAAATACCGCATAACACAAAAATCAATACCGGTTGACAAAAACCACCAAAAAATCGATCAATGATCAATGTGGAATTATAAAACAAATAGGACACTACTAGGAAACACCAACAAACATGTTAGAATCATCACCAACAGCTGCACCAACACCACTTATCAAATCTTCATCGATCAATATCAGAAAGCTCAAGAACACAGCCAATCAATATCTGCCACAAAGAAAGATAAATTGTGGGGCACCAAATCATGAACCATATGAAATGAAGATACAAAAGATCATCTCAAAAAATATCCCAAAACCTCAGCACAAGATTTGATAACACCAGAATATACCGGAGGAAATACCAGATTATGCAAAACAATGATCAACATAACAAAACTACAAAACCGGATCAGAAGATCTTCCCAAACTTGCTGAAATAAATCACAGGAATATGTTGACATCAATGACAACAACATATTCTAGCAACAACAATGATCAAACAAATCCAACAATCTCCCCCTTTGGCATTGATGACAACATATGAATGTGAAAAACAATCAATGCAAAGAAAGAAGATATCATCATCAAACTCCTCCTAAGATCACAGTAGATAATGCAGTTTTTCACATGATCTCTCTCCCCCTTTGACATCAATTCCAAAGATCTCCAGAATAGAAAACCAAACTCTCTCCCAAAACAGAAACATGAATCTCTCTCTCGCTGGGATACACAACCAAATCAACAAACTACTCCAGCAGAGGAGCAACACCAACTCATCAATCTAGATAAGAGAATAAGGCTCTGAAATCCACCAGATCAATGCAATTCAATGCATCTAGTTTTCATCAAGAGGGGTGGATACCCCTAGCTTGTCTCTCAAGTAAATAAATGTATCTGCAGGCAAAGGCTTAGTGAAAATATCAATAATTTGTTCCTTTGTAGATACATATTCTAGCTTCACCTTCTCTTCACTGACTTGCTCTCTCGAGTAATTGTATTTGATTGATATGTGCTTAGTCTTTGAATGTTGCACCAGATTCTTTGACATGTTTATATTGGTGGAATTATCATAGAGGCTCATCATGAATAACTCTGATATCTTTCAACACTTGCTTCATCCAAACTATCTGAGTGCAATTAGTAGCAACAACAATGTACTCATCTTCAGTAGTAGATAAGGATACTAAATCTTGTTTCTTACTTGCCCAAGAAACCAACTTCTTTCCCAAAACAAATGCTCCACCGGTAGTACTCTTCTAGTTATCAACATCACCAGCCCAATCTTCATCATTATAGGCACACAACATACAATCATCATTCTTTGGATACCATAGACCATAATCCACAGTCCCCTTTAGATATATGAATATCCTCTTAACATCAGTGACATGACTCTCCTTTGGATCAACTTGATATCTAGCAACCATACACACAACATGCATAATGTCAGGCCTAGTCTGAGTAAGATATAACGGTCCACCAACCATAGATCTGTACAAACTTTGATTAGCTTTCGAGGATTCATCATTTTTTGACAATTTACAACCAGTCACCATAGGAGTTCCAACGGGTTTGAAATCATCTAGTCCAAACTTCTTCAACAATTCCTTCACATACTTAGGTTGAGATATAAAGATACCTTTTCTTATCTGTGCCATCTGTAAACCTAAGAAAAAATTCATCTCACCAATCATAGACATCTCAAATTCTTTTTGCATATCATCGACAAACTTCATACTCATATCATCATCACCACCAAAGATAATGTCATCAACAAAGACTTCAACAGTCAGAATGTTATCATTTTCAATCTTAAAGTACATATTACTGTTAGCAACACCTTTAATAAATCCAAATTTCAACAAGTATTTGTCTAATCTAGCATACCAGGCTCTAGGAGCTTGTTTCAATCCATAAAGTGTTTTCTTCAACTTACATACCATATCTCTATCATCTGATAGTGAAAATCCATCAGGTTGCTCAATGTAAACTTCTTCCTCTATATCACCATTCAAAAATGCAGATTTGACATCCATCTGATATACCTTGAAATATTTATAAGCAACATAAGCAAGTAATAGTCTAACAACTTCAATTTTGGCAACCGGAGCAAAAGTTTCTTCATAATCAATACCTTCTTTTTGTGAATATCCTTTGCAGACCAGTCTAGCTTTATTTTTGACTACTTCACCAACTTCATTCAATTTGTTCCTAAAACCCCATTTAGTACCAATAACATTTTTATCCTTAGGTTTAGGCACAAGTTCCCAAGTGTTGTTCTTTTCAATCTGATCTAACTCTTCTTTCATGGCTCTTATCCAGTTATCATCTTTATAGGCTTCAACAACATCTTTAGGCTCAATTTTAGAAATCAAACATACTTCTACAACTAACCTTCTTCTAGTCATCACACCTTTATTCTTATCACCAATAATCTGATTCTCAGAATGATTCAATTTAACATACCTTGGAGTCTTCTGTTTGTTTTTATCCTCAGGTTCCCGCCCATCATCACCAACAACAACAACATCCTGATTAACAGTCTCTACCAGATCATTCTGCTTAGGCTCTTCAGGTTGAATAGGAGCTAAAACAACATGCTGACCATCATCATAAACTCTGATCTCCTTCCCAAGTTTCTCATCCACCTTCACAATTGCAATCTCAACTATCTTTCTCCATCTCTTATTATAGCACCAGTAGGCCTTGCTTTTTGTAGAATATCCCAAAAAGACACCTTCATCACTTCTAGCATCAAACTTTCTAATATCCTTACCTCTCTTGATGTAACATTTGCTACCAAAAACTTTGAAATATTTCACAGTAGGAACATGACCAAACCAAATCTCATAAGGGGTCTTATCGGTATCACCTTTGATATGAACTTTGTTAAATGTATAGGCTGCAGTGCTAATAGCTTCTTTCCAGTAGACCTTCAGAACATTTCCTTCAATCAACATAATTCTTGCACCATCCAAAACAATACGGTTATTTCTCTCAACAACTCCATTCTGGTATGGGGTTCTAGGAGCAAATAGTCGTCTTCTAATTCCATGCATCTCATAGAATGAATTAAACTCACTGTAATATAATTCTCCACCTCTATCTATTCTTAGACACTTCAGCTTCAATCCGAACTTAGTTTCAACTTTAGATTTGAATATCTTAAATTTCTCAAGTGCTTCTGACTTTTCTTTCAAAAAGACAACCCACATCATCCTGGAATAATAATCAATTAGCATCATAAAGTATCTATCACCCTGCACGCTTCTAACATTTGTAGGTCCACACAGGTCAATATGCACAAGATCCAACAATCCATCAGATGTATACCATTAATTCTTTAAATAAATTTGCTTACCCAACTGACATTCCTTACATACTGGATTAACAGGTTTAACAATCTTAGGTAGATCTCTAACAACTTGTGTAGAACTTATCCTAATCAATGAATCAAAGTTTACATGACACATCCTTCTATGCCACAACCAACTCTCATCTATCTTAGCAATCAAACAACTTTTCTCACCAACATTCAAATGAAAATTTTTACCTTCAGTCTTAGTTCCAGATGCAATCTGTATACCGGAGGCATTTAAGATCTTGCATTTACCATCCTTGAATTGTAGATCATAACCCTTATCAACCATTTGTCCAACACTCAAAAGATTATGCTTCAAACCTTCAACATACAAGACATCATCAGTGTTATGCTTAACATCAAAAGAAATTGAACCTCTCCCACAGATTACACAGGCTTTGTCATCTCCAAATATAACTATTCCACCATCATACCTTTCCATACTTACAAATTTTCTTTTATCACTGGTCATATGATGTGAGCAACAACTGTCAATCACCCATTCACTCTTTTCTTCTACCTTAACGACAAAGCTTTCTCCTCAACATAACAACTAGTGGAATCAATAGGTACATGTTTATCTTCTTTAATGGAAATAAACACAACTTCATGTCCTTCTGATTCATCATCTATAACACCTTCATCTACAACATACTAATAGTTATTTGGGTTCCTAAACTTTCGGTTAGACTTATCATACCTCCCATGTTTCTCATATATATCATTCCTATCATGCTTATCAAACTTGTCATGTCTGTCATACTTAGCCATTCTCTCTCGACATCTAGAAGAAAAATGTCCTATCTTATTACAAAAAAAACATTTCAAGGGTAATTTTACATCATACTTACTCACACCTTTAGGCAATCTCTGAGAAATCAATGCTTTAAGCTCATCAAGCTCTTTTTCTTGCTCTACAATTTTTCTTCTTTCTCTTTCATATCTAGATATCCTGCACTCATTAGGATCATATTTCTGCTTACCAGATACAGATGCTGATGCTCTAAATGTTGTCTTAGACTTTCCACGTGATTCTCCAAATTCGCTCAGCTCAAATGCAACAAGTTTGCCAACCAACACATCTCTTGTTACTGTAGTCACACTCCGTATCTCATCAATGGTGAAAACCTTATGTTTATAAGCAGGAGGTAAAGATCTTAGCACCTTAGCAACAATCTCATCTTCCTCAATTTTTCCACTGACACATCTAATACCAAGGACAAGTTCATTCACCTTAGCCATGTATGAATGCATGTTCTCATCATATTCGATCTTCAATGTCTCATACTTTCCTTTCAAGCTCTTCAACTTAGCAACTTTCACTTGACTATCACCTTCATACAAGATCTCAAGCTTCTCCCAGATCTCATGTGTGGTCTAAAGTCCCATAATATTTGTCATTTCAAAATCAGTTAGCGCACTAAGCAATGCTTCCTTTTCTTTGATGTTATATTCTGCTTCCTTAACCTCATCAAGAGTGGATGGTCCATTCCGAGGAACAACACAGACATTCTTAATAATCTTCCAGTAATCCTCTCTAAGACATTTCAAGTGCACCTCCATCTGGCTCTTCCATACAGTATAGTTACTTCCATCAAACCTCAGACTGTCCTTGAAAAGAATACCTTGAGCTGCCATCCCAGATCTCCTCAAGCGATTAAGCTTCTATCAGAGGATCTAGCTCTAATACCAATTGTTAGCAGCAATCAAGAATGAAGACTGAGATGGGAGGGGTGAATCAGTCTTCACTGGATCTGAAAATTAAACTCCAAAACAAAACTGATAAACTGCAACAATGAACAGATAAGCAAATTAACAACATAACCCACAACACCAAAAATTTTAACGTGGAAAACCCATTTAAGGGAAAAATTGTGGTGGGAACCTACCCACAGTAAGATGATATTCTGCAATAGTATGTGAAAATATTGCAATGGGGAATGCACATGCATTTAGGCACACTGCACTACTCAAAAGATATTTTCCTAGAAGGCTACAACCCTCAGGGAAGTCTCATTGGCTTACATTTTGATTTAGACTACAATCCAGAAGAAATGAATTGCAATGATAGCATCTACAAATGCATGATGACAATTCCGGTTAAGCACAATTGTCTGCTCTACAACACCAATGTCACCTCAACACCTCACTGAATGATAAATCTCTTGTTTGCACATTCACCTCTCTTTGATAATGCAGACACAATATCGCCACCTAAATTGCATAAGTATCTCACCTATAGATATAAATCATCAACCTTGATAACAAGGTCGGCTAAACCCTCAACCCTCAACTGACAACTACAAAAATTACATTACACGATACAAAGAGCGACCACCAGACTAATATTATGATTTACATTATATAGCATGTGTAGAACACAAGATATCACTGATAGGGGGGTGAATCCATGATTATAAACAATTTCAAACAATATGTGCAATCGATAGGATAATGAAAGCACTAACAAGCAACCACACACAAGAGCACATCACATAACACCAGATATACGAGGAAAACCCAATGTAGGAAAAACCTCGATGAGAAATGCTGCTAGAGATCTACTGCTCCAATCCAACATCACAATGAAATAACAGTTTTACAATGTTTAGGGCACCAACCCAAGGCACACCAACCCCTAGCAATTTATGGGTACCTACCCAAAGGAGCACCAACCCCTATTCTATTATTAGCACCAACTCAAGGAGAACCAACCCCTGCACCGAGCACCCACTCAGTGAAATAAAATGAGATATAAATCAATACAATGATAAACACTTGTTACAAATGAGTTTTGTAACCCCTGCAAACAATTCTCTCTATTGGTTAAACTCCTTTATGTTACACCGCTTCTTCTCTACCAATCCTCTGAATCCTTTGCAACTCTATTTATGCATTACCGAATCTCCTCTCACACTTTATCTACTCTCCTTCACTCTCTGCTTCTATCTTACAGGTTCAGACACTACTGGTTCAATAAATTGTTAACCTCTGCAACTATTTACCGATAACCTCAACCCTTGTCAGTTACACCTATCTTACCGGTTCTTCTCCAACACTCAATTGCTTCAATATTTTTCTATCACACTCAAACTGATCAACTCTCACCTCACAGAGAGTCACTTTATCATAAATATCTCATCCAAACTCATTCATCTGACCAACTATCTCTTTTCTACGATCTGCACATTTATACTCTTGCTTTCCCGCCAAAACAAAAACTCAAACTCAAACTTCAGGCTCTTAGGGTTTACTTCACCGAACTCAATCCGTATCAAATCAGATCTCATCTTCTTGAATTGACAACCTACAACAATTCAATAAAAAAGCTCTATCCTCTTTTTAATCTTTTTATAAATGTTTACTATATTTAGCAAACTGTAATCTATTCATCAGTCTTGATTTTGTCGATCATAATAAATGATCTAGCATTTTCCTTCTCCAGATCAACAAGACAATCAAATATCCTGCTTTGATCATAACATCAAAGAATAAAATCTCTGCCCTTCGACCTGCTTTGAGCCACAATCCTCTACAACCGATCCGTGTTTTTCACAGTTGACATTTAATACCGACCTAGTTGATAACTACCTCGTCGATGCACCATTCACCTACCATTGCAAGTTCACCACCTGGAGTCCACATGACATCTTTGTCAGCATCCAACTCACTTGAGTGTGTCAGTTCAAACTCAGTCATTGATTGAACAAGCTATCTCAGACCACACTTATCGGGTTTGCTTTCTTACCGGTTGACATCCCATACTGTTTGACATCAACATTGCAACAACTTCCAATGCGGGTAACAAAATATTGCATACTGGTTGACATACTTACTGGTTGACATCAATGACAATACAATGCCAACAATCTCCCCCTTTGGTATTGATGTGAACACCCATATTATCGGGTTAACCTCCACAATCTGGGATCACAATATGCACTATTTCCAACTGTAAAGCGGAAAAATCGTGATCGAACCCTAGTTGCTCTCCCCTCTTCCAACTCCAAGGAGAGAGAAGGGAGGTTTGCTAGGATTCGATGGTTTTCACTTAGGGGGGAGACTTTACATTCAAAAGAGGGGTTGAAACCCACAAGATCCAATCCCACGCAATGCAAGATTGGATGCTAAGTGAGTTTCAAGGGTTAAGACAGCAAGGCTACCCTCTTTTGTAAAGAATGTGCATAGGAGAATTAAGCTAGGAATGCATAGAAAGTGACAAAGATTCGCTTATAAACTGAGATAGGAATACAGTATGAAGCTGCGGACCTGGAATTAACAGTAAAATGTCGATACGGCGCTGTCCTGCAAATTTGAGCAAAAGTTGTCGGGACGATGGCGCCGGCGCCATGGTCCTCTGAAAAATCCGTGAAACGAAGGGGGATCTGTTCGTCTCTGCACAAGGATTCCAGATCTTCAATCTCAGCCGCGTACCTGCAACCTACACACAGAAAAGCGAAGACGATTGGGGGGTTAGGGATTAGGGGTTTGCCTTTAGGTCAAACCCCGGTTTTGGAATTAACCAAGAAATGAGCAAGAGCTGTAAATGTAAATGACTGTAAAACAAGTACTAATACCTTGTTCTAAGGATGTTTGTATCCTTATGTGCGAAGGTTTAGATGTTGTATGTTGTATGTTGTAGTAGTATGTGATCTCCTCTTCAATGGTTGAATCCTTGTCTTGAATGCAACACTTAGCCTTGAATGGAGACTTAGAAGGAATGCTTGAATGCTTGAATGCTTGAGTATAGTTTCCACGCCTTTTTCATCATGTATGTGTTATGTCCAAATGAGAGAGAAAAATGTAGTTTATATACTTGTCAATTAGGGCTGATAGACTGATTTTCCCGACCTTAGGCCGACCAGGAAAGATAATTTCCAAATTGCAAACAAAAAGACCCGAGACCCCTTAGGAGACCCGGCCCAAAATAGGACCCAGGGACCAGGGTGCTGGGCGCCATGGTCCTGGGGACCAGGGCGCTGGGTGCCCTGGTCCTGAGGGACCAGGGCGCTGGGCGCCTTGGTCCTGAGGGACCAGGGCGCTGGGCGCTCTGGTCCCACCTCCCGGGACAGCAGGGTGCAAGGAGGCTCAGGCCAGGGTACTTGAAAAATGCAGTTTTTGGTGTCGTGAGCAAGTTTCGGGGTCTCCATTTAGGTTGCATGTTGCGTCGCCATCGTGAAGACCGAAATGCAGTCGAAATTGCAAGTGTTGCAATTTTAGGACGCTACACCAACTGTGTTCTTTCTCCCCCTTTTACAACAATGACAAAGGGCTCAAACAACAATTTTTGGTAGACTAGACCACTCGACCCTGTCTCCCAATAGGCCAATTGCAACTTTTGTAGATAGACAATTTGAATAGACAACTAAAAAACTCACAAACGAGGATTGATGATCAAGTTCTCCCCCTATGAAGTTACTCTCTCGGTCAAGCTGATGGCAACTTTGGTAGATAAACAAATTGAATAGACAACTTCCTAAAGCTTCAAATCTGATCTTGATACACATTTAAGTGCATAAAGATGGTGAGAAAACTCCTAACTTGTGTCTTAGATATTCAAATGTGTTTACCAGTAGAGGTTTTGTGAAAATATCAACAACTTGTTCACTTGTAGGAACATATTCTACCTTCACTTCTTGCTCTGCAACCTTCTCTCTGAGAAAGTGGTGTTTGACAATAATGTGCTTTGTCCTTGAGTGCATAACCGGATTCTTTGAAACGTTGATTGCACTTGAGTTATCACATCATATTGAAATAGGGTCAGATATTTTTATTTGAATGTCTTTGAGTGTCTGCTTCATTCATAACACCTGAGAACAACATGTAGCAACATCAATATATTCTGCCTCAGCAGTAGATAAGGAGACCGAATCCAGCTTCTTGCTATTGCATGAAACTAACTGGTCACCTAAAAATAATGCACCACCACTCATTCTTTTTTGGCCATTAATGCAACCTGCCCAATCAACATCAGTATAGGCCTCTAAAGTGAAATCTCCTTTCTTTGGATACCATAAGCCATAATTAAGTGCTCCTTGTAGGTACTTGACGATTCTTCTAACTACATTCTCATGTGACTGTTTAGGTGTAGCTTGAAATATTTCCACCATACATACTGCCTGCACTATATCCGATCTTGAGGCAGTAAGGTATAACCAAATACCGATCATGGATCTATACAAGGTCTGATCCACTTCCGATGACTCATCAACCTTGCTCAACTTGCATCCGGTCACCATGGGGGTTCTTACTGGTTTTTTGTCTTCCATCTGAAACTTCTTCAACATATTTCTAACATACTTGGTTTGAGAGATAAATAGTCCTTTATCTTGCTGTGAAATTTGCAAACCAAGAAAATATGACAGCTCTCCAAGCATTGACATCTCAAACTCTGATTGCATCTGATCAACAAACTCTTTACACAAGATATCCTTGTTGCCTCCATATATTATATCATCCACATATACAACAACAATAATCAAGTGATTTCCATCCGTTTTGATGTACATATTACTATCTGCGATTCCCTTTCTGAAACCTTGCTCCTTAAGATACTTATCTAACCTTGAATACCATGCTCTTGGAGCCTGCTT
Source organism: Cryptomeria japonica (assembly GCF_030272615.1). NCBI lineage: Eukaryota > Viridiplantae > Streptophyta > Pinopsida > Cupressales > Cupressaceae > Cryptomeria > Cryptomeria japonica. The sequence goes on from NC_081407.1 coordinate 974,892,523, forward strand.
TAAACCATACAATGCTTTCTTCAATTGGCATACAAAAGTTTCATCATCATGCAACAAAAAACCTTCTGGTTGTTCTATGTAGACTTCTTCGAAATTGCCATTCAAGAAAGCAAACTTAAGGTCCATTTGATATACCTTGTATCTTTTGAAGGCAGAGAATGTTAAGAATATTCTAATAGCCTCAAGTCTTGCAACTGGTGCAAATGTTTCTTCAAAATCAATTCCTTGTACTTGAGAAAACCCTTTGCACACTAACCTTGCTTTATGCTTGACAATCTTACCTTCTTCATTCATCTTGTTTCGGTAGACCCATTTAGTACCAATGACAATTTTATTTGCTGGTCTAGGAACTAATTCCCAAGTCTTGTTCTTTTCAATCTGATGCAACTCTTCTTCCATAGCATCCATCCTTTTGTCACTTTTTCTAGCCTCATTGAATGTCTAGGGTTCCATTTCAGTCATGAGGTAAAAATTCACTTGTTCATTATTCCGGGAAAGTCTTCTTCTTGTTTGTACACCGTCACTTTTATTTCCTATAATCTACTCTTTTGGGTGATTTTTCTGCATGTATCTATTAGGGGTCTTGCTGGGTGCTTCTCCCAGTTCATTTTCTGTCTGAGCTTCATCTTCATCACATGATTCATCATACCGGTTTACTAGTGCTTGTTTGCCTTTATGCAAATCTTCATCAACTCTTACATGCACACTTTCAATGACTCTTCTCAGTCTTTTATTGTAGCATTTGTAGGCCTTCTTATGAGTAGAGTAACCCAAGAAAATACCTTCATCACTCCTAGAATCAAAACCACCTAAACTATCTTCATCTCAAGATTTATGAAGCATTTACTTCCAAAAAGTTTGAAATATTTAATAGATGGCTTCTGGTCATACCACAGTTCATAAGGTGTCATTATGCTATTTGTTCTCAACTGAACCCGGTTCAATATATATACAACAATATGTATTGCTTCCTTCCAGTACATATCCGGTATGTTTGCTTCATTCAACATAGTTCTTGCCATCTCCTGGACAGTCCGGTTTTTCTTTTCTACAACACCATTTTGTTCTGGTGTTCTTGGGGCTAAATACTATCTTTTAATTCCATGTCTCTCACAGTAGTCTACAAACTCATTAGATGTGAACTCACCACCCTAGTCAGATCTCAAACACTTCAGCTTGCATCCAATTTCCCTCTCAACCATCTTCTGGAATATTTTGAACCTCTCATATGCTTGTGATTTGTCATGTAGGAAAGTGACCCATGTCATTCTTGAGAAATCATCAATGAACTGCATGAAGTATCTTTCACTGGCTAAAGCTCTTGTTCTGGTTGGACCACATAGATCTGTATGCACAAGTTATAAGGGCCTTGAGGTATTATGTTCTTTGGTCTTGAAGGTTACCTTAGTCTACTTGTCTCTTAGACATTCATCACAAAAAGTACTTGCCGGTTTGATAATTGGTGGTATATGTCTCATATAACCTTTCTTGCTTACTTTGACCAAATTATCAAAATTTATATGGCCTAATATTCTGTGCCACAACCAGCTCTCATCTACTTGTCCCATCATCCATTGGGACTCAAAGCATTCGTTCAGATTGTACACATTTCCATCTATCCTTTTACCTTCTGCAACAATTTGTACGGTACTATCCTTCCTTATCTTACAACCGGTAGAGTTAACTATGGATTTGTATCCTTTATCACACATCTGACACACACTTAGAAAATTATGCTTTAGTCCTTCCATATAGTATACATCATGTGCTTTTAATTTTCCATCTATGTTTAGAGTACCTTTGCCTTTTATCTTGATTGAAGAGTTGTCTCCGTACCTCACCGAACCTCCATTCCATTCATCAAACTTGATGAACTTATTTTTGTCTCTGGTCATGTGATTAGAACATCCAATGTCTACAACCCATAAATTTATTCTTTCTGCATGCAGGGCAGTCTACACAATCAGACTTGATTCTGCTTTATTCTTATCCTTCTCAACCCAAACCGGGTTGGCTTCCTTCTTCTTGTCTACTGCAATTTTCTGCTCCGATTTTGCTTTCGGTCTTTGATCCGATAGTGACTTCTTTTGCTTAGAAGTCCCAAGTTTGCAATGCTTTGCAATGTGGCCAATATTTTGACAATGATATCATTTCACATTGACATTGAATGATGAATTTGAAAAACTATTGTAGGATACCGACTGACTTCTCCTACATTCATAACTCTTATGACCAAAACAACCATTACATTGATAACAAGTGACATTCATCTCCCAGAGTGCAATAAATGAATTTGTACTTTCAAAACTAGTAGGGGGCTTACACATCAAACTAGAATCAGCAATTCTATGACCAAACTTATTACACAGGTAACAGTAACCATAAAATTTGGGTACATACCAATCTTGTTTCTTTGGACCGGAAAACCTTTGTCTCACCAGATGTTTTCCTGTCATGCTATTAACTTTAGTGAACCCCTCTTCATCAATCTTTAACTCGCCTTTATGGTTTGCATTCTAGTATGATGTGTGAGCCTTCCGGTTCTGAGCATTCTGGTTCATAGGCGGATTTTTTGTAGCTTTAGCATAGGTCTTCTTCTTAGTAGCCTTGCTGAAAGTAACGGTTTGTTTTTCCTTACTTTCATTTGAAGAGGTAAACTATATTTCCTTGCTGGATGTGTCTTTTCTATTTGAACTCTGTCCCTCTTCAAATCCTAAACCTCTGGTATCTGTTGAGTGCTTCTAATTACTCAACATCTTATCCAAGGCTTCAGTGTTGCCGTCATACTTGCTTCTCATCTTCAATTCATCTTTGCTCTTTTCAAGCTCCTTTCCGAGCCTTACAATTTTTTCTTCCAGATCTTTATGCTCCTGTTCCTTCTTTATAAAATCGTAGGATGTAACTTCACATATCATCTTGGCCTCTTCCAACTGGAGTTTCAGATCAAAAATTATTTTCTTGCTCCTCAAGTGATTGCTTCAAACGATCTTGTTCTTCTATAGCAACACACTTAACCTTTTTGAGTTCCCTTCTTGTTTTACTCAACTCCTCAAGAGCACAGTTGAGCTAACCTTCCAAGTCCACTTTAGCTTCAATATCTTCATCTTCATTAGCTTCATCAACTAGTTCATCTAGTGCCATAAAGAGATTGGTTTCTCTTTCATCCTCACAATAATCATTTTCTGAAGCACTTTCTTCATTTGTGGCATCATCTTCAAAAGTATATAGGTTGTTCTTCTTTAGGTAGCTTCTTCTATCTTGTCAGTAGGATTTCTTCTTTTTATCCTTAACCTCTTTTTATTCTTCCTATAAACATTTACTATATTCAACAAAAATGCTCTATCCTCTTTTTATTCTTCCTATAAATGTTTACTATATTTAGCAAACTGGAATCTGTTCATCGGTCTTGATTTTGTTGATCACAATATATGATGTAGCAGTTTCCTTCTCCAGATCAACAAGATGATCAAATATCCTGGTTTGACCATAACATCAAAGAATAAAATCTCTGCCCTTCGATCTACTTTTAGCCGCAATCCTTTGCAACCAATCTGTTTTTTTTGTAGATGATATTTAATACTGACCTAGTCGGCAACTACCTCACCGATGCACCATTCACCTACCATTGTAAGTTCGCCAACTGGAGTCCACGTGACATCTCTATCAACATCCAGCTTGTTGGTGTAATTAATTATTCATGTTGGATATTATTACACCTTACTTAAGTTTACTTAGGTACATGCATTTTATAGTAGTTTGGGTATGAGACACTTGGGTGTTTGTGCCACATTTGGATAGTGTGTGTAGGAGAATTTCCACCTTTTGTGGCCTTATCTTGTTGTTACATTCCACATTTGGTGGGTGATCCACCTCATGTGGAATATTATTTGTTTCTCCTACCTACCCTTATTTCTTATTCAGTCACATTTCATGTTTGTGTGCTCACATATCCATATAGCCTTGCCTATATAAGCAAGCTCATATTCATTGTATGTAACTATTGATCTATTGATTGATTAATGATCCAGTTGATCAGTATTTTCATCTTGATAGAATACAGTTTATTCCTATCATCTATTTTGTCTCTCTATTTTGTACTTTTCATTGAGCTTTTGATCTTGGCAAAATCTCACATGGTATCAGAGCCATTAAGGCTTCATTTATTAGTCTTTTGGAGATATTTTGGAGGCTTCAATTTTTGGATTTGGGGCATTGCATTTTTTGGGGGCGTCCTACAATGATTTGGACATCATGGTTGAGTCTGGAAGATCATTTCCATGAATTTTGACTATAAAGTTTGCTTATTTTGGTGAGGGAAAATTTTACGCCAATTTTGCTATATTTGTATAGATTTTGCCAAAAAGAAAATTCAATTAATTTTATGCGAAAATAAATTTTCTATTATTTGTATTCCACAGAAAATAAATCTTATTAGGGTGGATTAATTTTATTTTATTAAAAAACAAAAATCAAAATATTTTTTTTCGAGGGGTTCCCCCTCCCCCCGAACCCGTACTATTAAATCTTTTTGCAGGGGTCTTACCCTGCGCTAGTCATAGGGCTGTACTGCCTGTGGCTCCCTCCGGTGTCCTCTCCACCGACATGTGTTTCTTGGCCCCCACTTGTGCCCAGTGCCCTGGTCACTGTCGCCACGGCTGTGCTCCATTGCCATTTTTCAGCCCCGACAACTCTTTTGCTCAGCCGCCTTTGGTCCTCCGATGAATCCCACTATCTTTCCTAGATTCTGCACATTCACTAGCTCCGGCTTGCCACATCAACACTACCCAATGACATGCTGACACCATAAAAGACATGCGGACATCCTAATCACCCGTATGGATTTCAAAGTCACCTCTACCACATGGAAAGACACCTCATCGACCATACTACCACTTGTGCACACATAAATCCTAACACATCAAATTCCGTATAAGTATGAAACCAATCGCATGCTGCCACATCATTACTGTTCGTACAACCAGGGAGAAGGGTGCAACGACCATTTTGACGGGTAGACGGGTGTCAAATTTAAGCTCGTCATTTTATGACATCAGTGCTGCATCAGCAGTATTTTGATTTTTTTTACCCCCCTCTCATTTGCATTTTTGAAATTGTAGTTCAACTTCAAATGGCTCTAACTTGCTCATTTTTTCTCCTTTATTCAATTGTTTTTGAAATGAGCTAGAATTTTGTGCTCTTTGCAGTGGTGGAGGAATTTTCTAATTTTGATGGACAGATTTTTCAGAATTTGCAGATTCTCATGACTGTCCCTGTCTAATCCCATATTTTACAACTTTAGAGGCTTTGTTTGGGGTCATACGACCTCCTTTTCAAGTGCCACTTTTTTTTAAAGTGCATAATTTTTTGTCTACTTTCATAATCTGCCATTTGTTTGCAGTGATTTTGAGTAGAAATTGTACTTTTAGTATTTTCTCATTTTTGGCCTATTTGGTACTTGTATTTTGCTTAGATCTCAATTTAGATCACTTGCAATATTTGTGGGAGTCCTTTTTAGCCTATTTGAGGCAATTGTAAGATTGAAATAAGAAGTCCACCTTGCCTTGTTTTGTAAGTGGCCCATTGTATACACACTAAGTATAAAGTGCCAAATCATCATGTTTTGGGGGGTTCTTGATTAAGTAATTTGGGGGGGTGCGGGGGGTTGGGGGGTGTTGTGTGATTGTGCCTCTCTCTATCTTGTGTTTTTTCATTTTGGTGCTATGGGTTATGGAACTATAACAACACCACCTGATCCTAAGGCTGATGGTAATGCTCAAATTGAATGACTCACTAAAAATGCCATGGCACTTGGAACTCTTAGAAAGTGTATAAGATGACCTCATTTTTCACATTGATAAGTGTACTACAATTAAAGAGGCCTGGGATATCTATGACAAATTGTATGGAGAAGTTGATGAGATTAAGGGCTACAAGCTTGATAGTGAACTCACAACATTGGATCCCAAAGATTTTGATACAATCCAAGATTATGTCACAAAAGCAAATGAGCTAAGAGAAAAGCTAAAGGATTGTGGAATTGACAAAAATGATGCTCAATTGGTTTATAACTTGTTGGATGAGCTTCCTTCAGAGTATGTAGCCTTTGTATCTAGCTTTCACACCCATAGGTTAGCTCAAGGTTCCTCATACACTTCTCCCTCATTTGATTCATTCATGAAGATGTTGATATTTGAGCAATCTAAGTTGACCAAGATGGGGATTCTCAAATATTCAAAGTCACAAGATTTGGTGGTTAATAAGGGGAATCAAAGCAATCAAGGAAAATGCAAGAATCAAAAGAAACCTAATTCAAAACCACAACAAGATGGAGCACAATCCTCCTCTCCACAACAAGGTGATTCTACTTCCTCACCTAAGAGGAAATCATATAAGGCCAATCTTTTTTGTGCATATTGCAAGAAGTCGGGACATGATGAGCATCGTTTCTACAAGAAGGATATTGATGAGTTGAAGAATCTTCTTGAGAAGAACAAAATCAACCTACCTTCTAGAATGTCTAATTTGGCTTCTTCTTCCAAGGAAAAGGATAAAGGAAAGGATCACTCTTTTGGGATAGATAATGGAAAGGGATAAGCTCTTTGTGCTACTAAAAGTCATGATTCAGGGAGATGGCTTCTAGATTCAGGGGCTTCTCATCATATGGCATCTTCGTAGCTTATGTTCTCTTCATTTTAGACTTACACCATGCTGCACATTTTGATGGGAAATCATACATACATGGATGTGATTGGAAAATGATCTATTGCCATTGGGGATAACTCCTTCAATGATGTGTTGTGTATACCCCACTTGACAAACAATCTTCTTTCCATCTATCAAATCACACATGGGGCAACTAAGAAAATTGTGGAGTTCACACATGATTCAATTATCATTAGATACTTGGAGAGTAGAGCTATCATTACGATTGGGGTGGTTGATCATGCATCTCGGTTGTACTCATTTTTACATTTTGGTCCTATTGATGAGGTTGATTCTTCCTATGTTGATGATTCATATTTTGAGAAGAACTTTGGGTACTTGAACTTGGGGATTCTCGCATGTGAACCCGTTCTTGAGCCTTGCATTTCATCTCCTCCTATTGATATCACATCACCTATTGCACCTGATGATGCAGCTAGTGCAAAAATTTTGCCTTCTTGTGATTCAGTGCAACAAGATATTCCTTATCTTCCAGCTTCAATTGATTGGGATGATTACTTGACAAACATTGTAGGTTTGTTTGTGCAATCCTACATTGCAGATTTGGGAGACATCATTGATGACATTCATCTTCTCTTTGATGAAGATGTTCCTTCTTTGATTGTTGTGAGGGAAAACTCTGACCCTCTTGTGCATTCTTTACATGATCCTTCTTTCGCGGTTGACATGATTGTGGATATTTTTGTACTACAATTGGAGGAGCTCTCTTTATTCCTTGAGGAGACATGTGAGTCTTTGAATATTGTTCTACATTCTTCTCCACTAGATCTTGGAGTGCCTTTTTCAGCAGTGTGGAGTAGTTCACCACCTTTGGAGGGGGTATCTTTCATCATTGACATGGGGACACTTGATAATTTTTCAGCAATTTCATTCACCATGAGTATTTTTCCTACATCTTCCCTTCATGATTGGGGAGACTTCATGGATACACCTTCGGTTTTGTTTCTTCCTAAGGGGAGGAATGTTGTTTGACATTCATGGAGCAGTGTCTTCATACATCATCGAGCTTCTATCATTGGTGCAAATTCTACATTGAGGGGGGGCTACCTAGCTTCTCTTCTTCTCTCATATGGGGGGGACTTTTTCCTCACATGGGGTTTTGTTCTTCACATTCTTCTATGAGAGTTCTTTGTATAGTTTTCATCTCTCTTTTTTGGGGGAGGGTTTTTTCCCATTGGGTCTTTCTCTCTTTCCCCACTTTATGAGAGATTTCATTGCATTGGTTTTGCATGCATTTGAATTTGTACATGGGTACCTAACATGGCCTCGTAGCCGAGACCCATCTTGCATTGCTTAGTTGCATTATAGACTTAAGTGCATTCCCCTAAGTTGCACTTAAGGGGGGGTGTTGGTGTAATTAATTATTCAAGTTGGATATTATTACACCTTACTTAAGTTTACTTAGGTACATGCATTTCATAGTAGTTTGGGTATGAGACACTTGGGTGTTTGTGCCACATTGGGATAGTGTGTAGGAGAATTTCCACCTTTTGTGGCCTTATCTTGTTGTTACATTCCACATTCGGTGGGTGATCCACCTCATGTGGAATATTATATTATTTCTCCTACCTACAACACCCATTTCCTACCTACCCTTGTTTCTTATTGAGTCGCATGTCATGTTTGTGTGCTCACATATCAATATAGCCTTGCCTATATAAGCAAGCTCATTGAAGAGGGGAAAACAGATTTGAAAGGTAAACTGATCAAAACATAACGAAATAAACATGCAGATCTCCTTCGGATTGAGCTTGATGAAGTGAAGGCGCCCCTTGATAATGCTCCACTTGATGTGCTCCTTTGATTGCTAGATGTGGATGGCTCTCCAATATTATGCACAAATGATAAGGATGAATAGTAAGGATGAGATGATTAAGTTGCTAAGATGATTTCCTCGGCTCAAAAGAGTAGCATAAGCTTACTGGATTTCAAGATGTTCTGAATGAAGGGATGGAGCCCTATTTTATAGGAAGAGGAGAGGAAAACGAATGGCTAGGATGAATTCAAGATGAAGGGCTACGATTTACTTGTGAACTCACACAAGCTCCAAGAGAGGGTGTGGAGACCAAGAAATATGCCCTAAAGACATTTCGTATCTCCACACTCTACAAGATGCATTGGAGGAATTAAAAATTCTCCAAAAATGGATATTATGGGGATTAGAAGAATAAAAAGGAATTAAAAACTCCTTGGGAGAAGGAAATGTCTAGAGGAATGTGAGATTTCAAAAATCTTACATTCATCTAGAAAAAGAGCATTTAAAGCTAGTGGCTGGATGAAAGGACAACGAGTTGACTTTGTGGCTAATTATGATGATTAGCCATTAACGACTCATTAGGAGGGGGATTAGAGGAAATGTTAGGTGGGATTTATATTTGTAGGAGAATTTGACTAGGAGAGAGAATGAGTGGAGGGAATAAAACATTAGAAGAATAATGTTAAATGAGTTTAGGGAGTTTCTAGAAGAATTTATTAGGTTAATGATGAATTAAGAAAATGATTTGTAGGAATCATGTAGGTTAACTAATTAATTGAAATTAATTAGCTAAGAGGAAGATTTGTGAGGATTTGATTTTTTAGAAGAATAAAGAAAGGGATTGATTTATTAAATAAATCATATGCTATAGTGACAATATTAATTATATTTAATTAATATTGAGAAGAATTTTAATTAACATAATTAATTAATTAATTATGTGAGGAATTGAAAATAATTAAAATAATTATTTTTAAGTGTCTACATTTTGCCCCTCTTTGAAGCGAGGTGTGATGACACATTGATTCAAAGAATAATCTTGTTTTGATGCTGATATTGGTTTGATAGGATGCCCTAGCTCTTGATTTATAGATTACGGTATGGTGATGCCCCCTCGGGAGATCAATTGAGGTATTTGATCTTTGGAGTTTTGCGAAATGGATATCCCGATAGATTTGCTTTGATTCGATTGATAAGATCTAGATTCAGTCTGGTTTCAAGAAGAATTCATCCTGTATAAGACAAAGATGATCAAAGTGTCTGGTTTCAGGAAGGATTCATCCTGTATAAGACATGATTGATCATAATTTCTTGTTTCAGGAAGGATTTATCCTGTATAAGACATGATAAGAGCGTTTGGTTTCAGGAAGGATTCATCCTGTATAAGACATGATTGATCACAACGTCTGGTTTCAGGAAGGATTCATCCTGTATAAGACATGATCGATCACAACGAACGTCTGGTTTCAGGAAGGATTCATCCTGTATAAGACATGATCAGATCACAATGTATGGTTTCAGGAAGGATTTATCCTGTATAAGACATGATCAGATCACAACGTCTAGTTTCAGGAAGGATTCATCCTGTATAAGACATGATAAGATCACAACGTCTGGTTTCAGGAGGGATACATCCTGTATAAGACATGAATCAGAATCAGAATTGATTATGTGAGGAAAAAAAAGAAAAATAGAGGAAGAAAAATTAGGGTGGAAGGGATAAATGAGGAAGATATATGAAGTAGTCGTGAGGTATTTGGAAAGAAGAATAAGAGATGCGAGACCGCGGAGGAAAATGGGGGAAATTGAGAACTCCATGGGATTATTGAGTTTAGGATTTGATGGAATGATGGTGAGATTTTGTGCACAATAAATGTGGAGAGCCAACCTAGTTTGATGTTTCCCTGAGTGACTTGCACCACTACTTATAGAAATTAGGATGCCATGAGAAACCCAGGGCGTGGACTGACTCTGCAAACAAATGGGAATTTCTTGCACACAACAATGCAAGTGTTAAGAAACACTAATACAAAGTTGTGGGTTCGTGCAAGGAAACCCTCAAACACATCGATACCTCTTGTACACGAGAAGGTAAGTGTTGATAAACACTAGTACCAGGTCGTCGGTTTATACAAGAAGGATCCAAAACATGCCATACTATGAAATATGCCCCAGTATGCACCTATCATAACATACCTAGATATGGAAGAACCCAGGTAGTCGTAAATAGTGGCAGTTGTAGGGCAAAAGATGCAAGCCTATATGAAAAGATCTAACAAAATCTAACAAGTCTCTTCCTTGCAACCAAATGATACCTCTTGCCAAGAGTAGAACTAGGATGGACTCGGGATTGTTTCTCAAGGATTCTTGAAGCTTATACAGAGACATAAAAGCTCAGTTTCACTGGGACATTTCTTGTTCATGACTTAGGCGAAGACTCATCATCATACACATGTTTTATTGGGAGGCAGAAAAGAGGGAATGTTGTGCATGGGTGGGCTGGATGGCAGATGATTTGTAGTATCGACATGATAGACAGTGGATCCGGTTATTTACCTTGGTGCCTCCACAGAGGTTTTTACCAAGATACTTGCCCATAGCGCCACAAATTGTTTTTCTTTCTTTTTCTGATTTTTTTTTTTTTTCTTAATTTTTTTGTATCATAAGGTGCCTGTTTGCCAGGTTTGCACCAAAGTGACAATTTTTTCAGGATCTTTTTTTTTTTGACAATTTAAGACTTTCTAAGGACTAAGCATAAAACCTTTTGAGGTGCATGATATTCATCGGATCATCCAAAGGATCGCCTTCAGGAATAGCCAACTGATAAGCTCCTGATCCATATTTCGCTGTGATTACATATGGTCCAAGTCAATTAGGCTCGAACTTGCCTTTCTTTTCTCTTTCTTGTAGATTTTTCTGATTCTCCATGAGGACAAGATCACCAACTTGGAATTCTTGGGTTCTGACTTTTTTATGATAACTCATGCGCAGACGGTTTTGATATACCCGGAGATGATTCAAGGCCTTGAGGCACCTTTCATCTAACAATTCTAGCTCTTGTAAGTGGGCAATTCTGTATTCTTCCTCTGGTAGGATGTTTTGCAGCGATACCCTTAGAGAGGGGATCTCAATCTCAAGGGGAAGGATAGCTTCAGAAACAAATACTAGGGAATAAGGAGTGGCACCTGTGGGGGTGCGGATGGAGGTGTAGTAGGCCCACAATGTAGGATGGATTTGGAGGTGCCAATCATGACCCGCTTCATTGATTGTCTTTTTGAGGATTTTTATTAGGGTTTTATTAGAAGCCTCAACTTGGCCATTGCCTTGGGGATAATATGGAGTGGAGAAGTGGTGTTGGATGTTAAATTTTTGGCAGAGTTCTTTGACATCTTGGTTTTTAAATTCTTTACCATTATCTGTGATGATAACTTTTGGGATGCCATATCGACAGATTAGGTAGTTCAGGATGAATTTGGATATTTGCTTGCCGGTGGTGAAAGTAAGAGGGATAGTCTCTACCCACTTGGTTAAGTATTCGGTGGCGGTGATAATGAATTTATGTTCGTTGGAAGATGAAGGGTGGATTTTCCCAATGAGATCGAGCCTCCACTGCGAGAAGGGCCATGGTGTAATGAATGGCTACAATTCTTGCGACGGTGCATGAATCTTGTCGCCATGCTGCTGGCAAGGGATGCATTTCTTCACATAGTAGTATGCATCTTCTTCCATTTTAGGCCAATAGTATCCTATTCTCAAAAGTTTTTTAGCCAATGTGAGTCCACTTGAGTGTGCCCCACAGATGCCCTCATGTACTTCGCGTAATGCCCATTCGACTTCCTGTTTATCTAAACACCTTAGGAGGGAACCATCAAAATGCCTTCTGAACAAGGTGTCTGCATGGATGGTGTAACGGGCACATCGGCATATGAAAGTTTTTTGTTGGGTTTTGGTGAGATGTGGGGGAATGGTGTTGTCTTTGAGGAAAGCGAAGGTTTCTTGGTACCAAGGGGACTCTAGACCAACGAGAACGCACACCATTTCAGATTCTGGCAGGTTGTATGCCAGTATAAACAATTCCTCAACCAAGAACTCACACTTCTGACTGTGTGCTGGCATTTGAAGGACGGAGCCAATGGTGGCCATTGCATCTGCAACCCTGTTGTTTGTTCGTGGGATTTGATCAAACTTGATTGCCGTGAAATGTTTCTTAAGATCTTCAACCATGGTACGGTAGGGAAGGAGTTTATCATCTTTTGTCTGGTATTCATCATTGACTTGTTTTATGACGAGCTGGGAATCGCCATAGACTTGTAATTCCTTTATTTTCCAGTGGATAGCCAAGTGTAAACCTGTGATGAGGGCCTCGTATTCTACTATGTTATTAGTACATGCAAAGGCTATCTTGTATGATTTGGGGATGCCATCTCCTTGAGGTGTGACCAATAATATTCCTGCCCCCGATCCATTTTGAGTGTAGGAGCCATCAAAATACAATTTCCATGTGGAGGATGTGGCAACAGTCATAATGAACTCATCTGGTAATTCTGTGAGAAGAGGATGGTCGCCTGAAAGTGGAGCTTCAACCAACTGATCTGCAATAACTTGTCCCTTGATTGCCTTTCTGTCCACATATTCGATGTCAAACTCACTTAGAAGCATGACCCATTTAGCCGTTCTGCCAATGAGAGCAGCTTTTGACAGGAGATATTTAAGTGGATCAATTTTAGCAATTAATTTTGTCTTGTTGTTTAGCATATAGTGTCGTAGTTTCTGTGTGCTGAATACTAATGCCAAACATGCTCTTTCAATGGGGGTGTAGTTGAGTTCATATCCTACCAATGTCTGACTGATGTAGTAAATGGCGCATTCCTTCCCTTGATCATCTGTTTGCACCAGTAATGCGGGGTTTTCCAGGGGTAGGCGGTATCAAGACTGGAGGTGATGCTAGATATTCTTTTAATTTTTCAAAGGCCTTTTGACAAAGGCAATCCCATTTGAATTTTGTGTCTTTACGTAGCAAATGTGCGAATGGATGGCACTTGTCGGCTAGCTGTGAAATGAAACGCCTGACAGACTGGAGTTTTCCCTGGAGACTGCGTAGTTGTCTGAGAGTTTTTGGCAGAGGCATTTCCATAATAGCTTTTACTTTTGCGGGATCAACCTCGATGCCTCTACGGGAAACAATGAATCCTAGTAGTTTTCCCGATGTGATGCCAAACACACACTTTTTGGGATTTAGGTGCAGCTTGTATTTTTCCAATCTTTCAAAGATCTGTTTTAGAATAGGGATGTGCTCTTGTCTTGTCTTGGATTTGCCTAGCAGATCATCCACATAGTCCTCCATAATTTTGTGCAAGAGGTCATGAAAAATTGTTGTCATTGCCTGTTGATATGTAGCTCCAGCATTTTTAAGGCCAAAAGGCATGACCCGGTAATAGAAAGTACCCCATGGTGTTGTGAATGCGGTTTTATGCTGATCCTCATCTGCTATCCTGATTTGGTTGTATCCAGAAAACCCATCCATTAGCGATAGCATTTCATGTCCTGCTGTAAGATCCACAATCATATTTATGTTTGGGAGCGGGAAATCATCTTTAGGACAAGCTATATTTAGATCTCGAAAATTTGTGCCAATGCGGATGCCCCCAACAGGTTTGCTGACAGACACAATGTTGGAGACCCATTCAGCGTAGTCTATGGGTTTGATAAATTCTGTGTCTAACAACTTTTGAAGTTCTGCCTTGACCAAGAGAGCAATATGCGGGTGCATTTTGCGGAGTTTTTGTTTTACAGGTTTTGCATCTGGGCGGATAGCGAGATTGTGAACCACCAAGGCAGGATCCAACCGTGGCATATCGGAATAGGACCATGCAAAATTGATTTTAACCTCTATAAGGAAGTTGATGAAGTCTTGTTTCTCAATTTTAGTGAGGGATTTGGCAATGAGCACATTTTTTGGAATGACTTCGGTGCCCATGTTGATGCTGTTTGTTTCTTCTATCAACAAATTTGATTTGTCCTGTGGAAGGTAACCAATGGTAGGGAGGTCAAATCCCTCATTGTCAAGTGTCTTTTCCAGGTTTTCACTTTCAGATACGCCCTTTGTTTTTATTTCTTGTTCATCCAAAGGCGCCTCAAGGAGGTTTTCACCTAGGAAATCATATCTTTTTCTTTTATTATCTTTTTTGTGGATAAGGGCGTTGACTTGACTACCAAAGTATCCCTTTTCGTGTAGTTGAATACCCTCAATTCTATTACAGTCTTCCATATTTTGCGTTGTTAGGAGAGCAATGAGAGCATTATCGTCGGCGTAGATATCTAAATTGGGTTTGTCTCATTGGCCCCAGTCAATGAGTTCAGGATGGACAAGATGTAGCTCATATGAAGTGGGAGGGGTTATGGGGGTGATGGTATTAATGTAAGCATCAAAGAAGGTATCTTTCTCGTATTCATAAGGCATTTCGTGAAATTCCTCTTCGTCAACGCTTTTGATATCCGAAGGACTAGAAGGGGCTCCGACGATAGTAATCTTAGGCATCGGGGTGTACCCCAAGCCTTTGTTGTATCTATAGGAGATAGGATTTATGGGTGCTTTTCTTCCTTTCTCCTCTGGTCCCAGACCGTGTCCTTTGTAACCCATTTTTTCAACTATGGCAAATGCTTTTGGGTACATTTCTTTGGATATTCTTATTGGATCATCATCCTCTTCCCAGTACAGCCATGAAGAGATATCTGCTTCGAGGTTCTCGTTATCAAGTGGGCCCCATTGCTGGAAGGTGGTGTTTTGGCATTGCATGACTGGTTTCGGGTCCTTTTTTAGCTCTTTTGGTTTACCAAATGACTTAGGAGAGAGAGGGAGGTTGCCTATTAATAAGACGTCCTCCAATTTGTATTCTCCACAGCCATTGTCCAAGATCTTGATTTGATTATTTGGTTGGGATGATGTGGAGGCAACATTTGATGTGTCAGATGGAGGCATTGGCGAAGGTCTATTTAGCGGGCAATGATACAGATGCTTCCCTTCTAATAGTTTGCAATATTGAAAAGGTTGGGGATCACCTTTGACAGTGATCACTTTTCCATTATAGGGGAATTTGATGCATTGGTGATAGGTGGAGGGTACGACTTGCAACAAATGAATCCATGGCCTCCCAAGGAGAATGTTGTAGGGGAGATCAAGATCGAGTACGTGGCAAGGGGTTTCAATTGTAATGGGGCCCACTTGAAGAGGTAAGGTGATCACGCCCTTTGAAATACTTTTCACATCATCATATGCCTTTATTGTGATCCTTCCTGATGTGTCCATCAGATCCTCAGAAAGTCCCAATTGTTTTATTAATTTGTATGTACACAGATTAAGCCCAGATCCACTGTCTATCAGGATACGTTTGACCTTATGCTTGTGGATGAGAGCTTCGATGTGCAAAGGTTTGTTATGGTCCTCATCTATGGGAGTATCTTGGGAGTTAAATACAATGTGCTGCTGGGCAGCAAGGTTTCCAATGAGGGTTTGAAATTGGGTGGCGTTGATGTTATCAGGAATGCGTGATTGGAGAAGGGCTTGTTCCAAAATTTCTTTATGGACCAGAGAAGTCTTGAGAAGTTCCAAAATGGAGATCTTCGCGGGTGTCTTCCCAAGTTGATCAAGGAGGTCATATCGACGGGTGGAAGACATGGGTGGGGGGTTTGGTGGGGGAGGAACTCCTTGGATGGTGACTCTTCCTTGACGTGTAGTTGCATTACAGTCATTCTGGAAATGGGAGGTGGAAGGCGTGGCACCTTGAATGACTATTCTAGCCGGATTTGGTCTACTTTGGGAAGAAGAAGGATTAACTCCTTGGATGGTTATGACATTGACATGATTGTCTGCAGGTTCAATGCGGCTTACTAAAAAATCAAAACTGGTTACATGATTAGCGTAGTCATAATCCATTGTGTTAGATGATGAGCCTTTTCCTTTATCATGCTTTGGGAAGGGTTCTTGGTACATTTTGAGTTTGTCATTGTTATTACCAAGTTTTGCATTTGCTACCTCAATCTCACCTCTATCAATGAGATCTTGTATGTAGATCTTCAGTTTCATACACTTTCGTGTATCATGTCCCTTGATACGATGGTATTCACAATACTCATTTTCATTATACCATCTTGGTTTAGGTTGATTGGGATCAAACGAGCGAGTGATTGGAAAAACCACTATACCTGCTTGGACAAGTTTTTGAAACACCACTTCAATAGGCTCAACAAGAGGAGTGAAATCTCTTGGAGTCCTGTTATTCGATTGGGGTGGTCATCCTTGGATTGAGACATTGTTGTGAGGTTTTTGAGATTGATTTGAATTATTTTGATTGTTGAATTGATGAATATTGGTGGTGGATTTTGGGGGAGTGGCCACGGTTTGGACCCGCTTTGCATCAGTTACACCATCATTGTCTGCGTTTTTATTTTTAGCCCAGAATTTTGGCTTGTCGTTATGATAAGAGGAAGAACTTTGTGATGACTTCTGGTAATGTTTCAAGGTTCCTTCCTCCAACAAGACACGTTCGAGGGCGAGGCCCTTATTGGTCAATTTTTGGAAGGATTTGATACATTGAGATATTAAAGGTCTTGAAAGTTCAGGCACCAAGTTCTTTTGAAATAGTTTAATTTGATGTTGTTCTGCCATGTCCCACTGGAATGTTTTGATAAGATGTCGCCATCTTTGTAGGAAATTGGTGAAGGTTTCTCTAGGCCTTTGTTTTGTATTACATAGGTCCATCATAGAAACATCATTACCCATGTTGTATGCATAGTGGGCCACAAATTTTTCTGCCAAGTCTGGAAAAGAGACAATGGAACCTCATGGTAAAGATGAGAACCATGCCAGGGCGTCTCCCGTGAGACTCTTGGGAAAGAGTCTGCGAAGAAAAAGGTCACTATAGGAGACTTCTTGGCATAAGATGTGGAATTCTCGGACATGGTCGCAGGGGTCTCCTTTGCCTTCATACTTGGTGAATTTAGGGATCTAAAATCCTGGGGGATATGGTGCAACTGATATAGATGGGTCATAAGGAGAAGGGAAAAACTCTTCGAATGAGTAAGCTTTCCTTTTATTAGTCTTTTCTTTCATGTTTTTGATGATATTCTTCATGTCTTGAATTTCCTTGATGAGGTCTTGTTGTGGACTTTGATATTGATGGATTGTATTTGCCCCAAGAATTGGATGAACTAAAGAAGGTGCACCACCACCAATATATTGATATGATGAGGAGGTGGGAACGTGGGATGTGATGACCGATGTCGCTGGGGTTCATGTGATAGTTGGTTGCGGTCCGCCAATTGTTGTGATGGGATTGAATGCAGTCTGGATAAAATTTGCGACATTGTTGGGAGAAAGGGAAGTTTGTGGAATAGAAATATGTGGTTGAATAGAAGGAGGTGGTATAGAAGTTTGTTGGAGAATGGATGAGATTGGATTTGATAGTGGTATGGATGGTAAGGAGGAAGAAGGCGGGATGGAGACCGTGGTGGGAGGTGTTGCGGGTGGCATTGATTGGGCTTGGATGATTGATGGGGTTGCAATTGATTGAGTTTGAATAGTTGGTGCAACACTTTGTGTGGGAGCGAGGTCTCCTTGTGGTTGTTGGATGAGAGCAGATCTATTAAATTCAGGTGGAAGTTGAGCTCCATGTTCAAGAAGAGTTTTCAGAAGTGCAGTAGGATTGTGTTTAATAAACTTTTCTATCATCTCTTGGTTATAAGAATCCGCTAGGAAAGTTGGCACTTCCGGACAAAGTTCATCTTGGTTAACCATGTCAAGATTTTGGCTTTGATCTTGATCGCTTGGTTGCCCACTTTGTGTATGATCTTGTGTGGGATCTTCATATAGGACACCAATTTCTGGCATGCCATATTGTTGATCAGCCATCTTTTTCTTTTGGGATCTAGTTGCGACCATACACAATATTTGTGATGAAAAGACTTAGGAAAAATGTGATGAAATGACTTAGAAAATTTGTGATGGAAGGATTTTAGAAACTTGTGATGAAAGGACTTAAGAAATTTGAGAATGAAAGGACTTAAGAAATTTTTGATGAAAGGACTTAAGAAATTTGAGGATGAAAGGACTTAAGAAATTTGTGATGAAAGGACTTAAGAAATTTGAGGATGAAAGGACTTAAGAAATTTGTGATGAAAGGAATTAAGAAATTTGAGGATGAAAGGACTTAAGAAATTTGAGGATGATTGATGAAGAAGGTATGGTAGTGATGGATTAGAAGAAAACTTGATGACTAGGTTGTCTTTGGCATAAACATGAAGGATCTATTTAAATGGCAAGTTGTATGAAGGGATATGACCACCCTGATTTGGACAATAGTAGGTGTTTCAAAGGACAAACTTGAATGTTGACGTAGAGGATAAACTCTTAGCTTCTCTCTTAGGCTTATGAAAAATGGGACGGATGGAGTTTTGACACAATTTTGGACTTGGTGTGGGTAATGACTTGGACAATTTGTTTGTGTCTTGACAAATATTTTTGCAAAGTGTTTGGGGATAGTGATGTGTTTTTAGTTTACTCTTGGCAAGTATGTATCAAACAAAGCAAACACAATGATTAAATGCATATTATCTCAAAGACACTCATGCTCATATACAACATTCTTAAGGCTGGCAAGGACAATAGGCGTTGAATCCCAATTGGTTTCCCATCTACGCTTACCCAGAGCGGACACTTAGATGCTTGACCCCACTGGCTCCCCTCCACGGCACTCACTTCTCGGGGCAGCTAAGCATCAATTCCCATGAAAACTCCTCATGATGAACTTTGTGTCTCTACTAAGGGCTGTAAGAATATGGGCCGCTTCAGAGGTCCGACCTCCTGCACCAATGATTAGAGGCTTTTTGGCCACTATGAACAAGGTGTTTAGTAAGTCTTCCCGTTAGGAGCTACCCTTCGAAGTTGCGCAAGCACAATTGAGGCCTATAGCCCAACGAAGCACCAAGAACTTAGTAGTCATGCAAGCATGATTGAGATCTCTAGGATCCTACTAAGCACCCAATGTGAGAGTGAACTCTCATATAGCCCCAACCATTAACCCTTTCGTAGTCAATGGCCTATTTATTATAGTGAGTTGGGAACCCCAGATCCGGGTGTACTCACTTGGGTCGTTCCCCTCTTACCTTCTGTGTAGGGGAAAAAGCAAGACTAGGCTAACATGCCCTAATCCTACCTTTTGACACACATTGTGGAATACGAAAAATCCTAGTGGTATCACACAATTGGCTACTTCTTTTTGTGGAAGAGAGAGCCACGGGCTACCTATTAGGGTTTCTATTCCTTTGTTGTAATTGAAAGATAAAATGATGCAAGTTCAATTCCTAACCCGAAAGTGCAAGTATGAACTAATAACAAGATTGTAAAATTGAGATTAAACAATGGAAAGATGTAAACACAAGGACAAGGAAAGAATGCAGATGCATACCCGGAGTTAAAATCTGAGTGAAAATGTTCGGGACGGGGGCGCAGGCGCCACTATCTTGATTCTGCTCCTGAAACTGCTATTTTGCAACCTGAAAAGCTGTCGGAAATGCCGAAACTTGTTGTCTGACAGAAGGACTAGGGTGCCCAGCGCCCCTATCCTGGCAGGACTAGGGCGCCCCACGCCCCTGTCCTGGTCTTTTGCCCTGAAATTTGGTGTGTAGCTCAGTTTCTGTCTGCTTCTGTCAGATCTGCAACTTGCGACGTCGTCCGAATCCCGAAATCTGCACTTATATCTGAAAAGGTATGGTGGGCGGCTATATAGGGTTTTGCCTTAGTCAAACCCCCGCTTTGATGATTTCCACCTCCATGAATAGCCAAGTTGTATTGTAAAAGTAGTGTGTGTGCAGACCTTGTGTGTGTGCAAGATCCTAAAATGCCAGTAAGCAAACTAGAGCAACCTAGAAAGTAAACCCTAATTGCTTGTAAATGATAATGTAAATGCTCCAAATCAAGATGAAAAGTGATCTAAAGCATGAATACAAATGATATAATGAGGCTTATGCAAAGACATGAAAACAACATGAAATCATACCCAACCCCAAGGGAGGGGTACAAGCCAATCTTCAATCGGTGATCCCCTATTGCTCTTCAATGTCTTCAAAGCCCTAAATGGATGAATGAAATTGATGAATGCTTGATGGATGGATGTTGAATGTTGTTGAAGTCTTCAAAGATCTACTCTTTCGCTGCGTAGAAGGTCCCTTGAACCAAAATTCTGGATCCTTTCAAATGAAGAAAGAGAGCTCTTATATATGAAACCCTAGGTCTTAATTTCAACTTTTGGCCGACCTAGAGATTGAATCTCCCGCCAATTTCTTGGGGTTAAGCTTTATTTTATGATTGGATTGCGCTCCTAAAATTTCGAGAAAAATGTCGGGGACCATGTGCACTCCGGGCGCCATGGTCCTGACAACTTTTCACCAAAGTTCAGGGCCATCGGATA
Organism: Cryptomeria japonica; assembly: GCF_030272615.1. Lineage (NCBI taxonomy): Eukaryota > Viridiplantae > Streptophyta > Pinopsida > Cupressales > Cupressaceae > Cryptomeria > Cryptomeria japonica. The sequence goes on from NC_081407.1 coordinate 974,913,466, forward strand.
TGATGATTTTAGGGAAAATCCTGAACTTACAAGTGATTTTGAGATGTTTTGACCCCCGAAATCAAGCCCCCAAGTTCAAAATAGGACCTAATTAGGGTTTTTGATTAAATGATGTATTGGAGGAAAAAAATAAAAGGGGTACACTTTAATGAAAAGGGCCCAACTTTATGATATGGGAGATGATAAAAATAGAACCTTAGACCTAATTAAGTGCTAAAGGGGAAATGCAATGCAAAATGCAAAATGCGCCAAGGCGGGTGCTAAACCAAGTGTGAAATTGTACCACCTTAGCAAGTGCGTACAATTTACGACGCTACATTTAGCCCCCACTTTAGCGGTCATATGAACACTATGTGCATATGCAAGCTAAAGTACAGAAAAGTAAACATTATTTGAAAAAGGATATATCCATAAGTCTGTCGAACGAAGCCCCCAGCGGTATCTGCAGTACACAGTTAGGAACCGCACCCTACAAAACACACGTTAGATCACAAAATCACCTAATGCTTACTAAGGAAGGTGATGAAAATTCGAGGGTAGCTATATGCCCCCCCTGTTTCGGCTTGCTAATTTTAGTGAGTTGAAACAGGGTATCATGTTTACCACTTCGAATTGTTAAAGAATATTGATGACAAATGCTCACAAGAAGATTTGATATGAGATCAAAAACTAATGGAGAATCATTTGGTAAGAAAGAAGACTAAATCTCAATTCCAACACAACAAAGAGTGTGAGGATTTGAGAGTTCTCTAACACAAGATGAAGGATGTAAATGGAAACAAAATGCAAAAAGAAAGGAAAAAAGAATGAATACACACATTGGTGATCCATGAGAAGAATAGTGAGAGAGAAAACATGGACTTCTCGCCCCTAGATCTTGTCTAGGTGATCCATGGGAAAAGGACATGGAAAACTAGCCCCTAGAGTCTGTCTAGGTGATCCATGTAAGGGAGGAGAGTGAGAAAGTCTAGCCTTATGCCGCAAGTTGCACTCAACCTCGTGCATGTGTGTGTAAGGGAGGTTAGAAGCACCTCATAGGAGTCTATGCCCGAGTATGCTACAACCTGTATATGTATAGTACAAAAGCGTGACATCTCGCTCTAAGAGTCTGTGCTCTGGTTCTGAGAATGACCCATTGCTCAAAAAGTGTAATGTTTATGTCATAAGTAAAGTAGAACAAGGATACCTACCTTCATCACAAAAGAAGATACCCCAAAAATGCAACAATGTCATAGATCCAAGCAAGAGAGTTTTGCACTCTTTAAGCATGGATAAGATAGTTGAAAAAGGGATATCTTGTAGTATGTGTAAAGGAGATCCTTAGAGGAGAAGAGATCTTTGTACAAAAGACACCTATCCCTGAGAGGAATTGTCTTAGAAAAATAACACAATCTTCTAGGGAGAGATTTAGACATAAGCAAAATGTACTACATACTCACATGAGTTCATGCAAGCAAGCCATTAGTGTATGTAAAATGCTCCTCACAAGAAGTGGGTAGGATAAGAAAGAGAATACACATCTTCTCCCATATCTAGGAAAAGAGGATTCTAAAGAAAAGATGATCAATATTTCCACACTATTACCCCATAGGAACAAGAGATAACATAGAAAATTAGGCTATTATGTTGCTACAAAAATATGATTGCACTTGAAATTGTACCATCATGAATGACAACGAGCCCCCAGTAAATGAGCTACCAATGTCACATAATGATGAGCAACATAAGAGCCATTAATGTTATTTAAAGACATGATAGATTGAATGAGGTATTTGAATATGACATGCTAAATGCTCAACTATAAGTGAGATCAAAAACATGTATAAAATGATAAAAATTGAAGAAGAAAAGTCACAAGAAATCTTAGAAGAGGGATGAGTGTAATTTATTAGAGCCTTATCCCTGGAGTAAAGGACTTTATGATGAATAGGAGATAAAGATTCATAAGTGGATTTAGAAATTTGAGGGGAGTCATAAAGAGATTTGTTCATCGCCAAGATTTCCTTATGAGGGGAATGAGAGTTGATAGAAGTAGAAGATGATTTAGTTGAAGTGAGATCATCATCACTACTAAATATAGCATTCACATTGAGAGATGGTCTTTTAGATGCTTTGGTGGGCTTAGAAAGATTATATCCAAGTCCAAATGAATATTCATGCATGTTATGTTCTAAAGGAACTTTAATTCCTTGTTCATTTGTGCCACAACCATTTCCACTATAGCCACTCTTAGCCAAAATGTGAAAACCACGACCATGAAGGGATGCTAAATCAAAGAGGGATGGTGATGCCCCATAGATCTCAGTGCTATTTGTATTAGAGGAAGATGTTGAAGAGTTATTTGAATCGGAGGTAGCCACAAAGTTGTTACTGAATTGCTTAGACAAAGTGGGCTTCTCTTTAGTTTCTTCCTTAGATTTTTCCTTCTCAATCTTAGGCACTCTATATTCTCCTACAAAAGTAGGGTTAAAGTCTAAAGATCCCCAATCATCATCCAAGAGAGCCTTTTCAGGAGAAAAGATATCTTTGGGAGAAGATTCTGATTGAGTAGAAGGATCAAGAGTTCTAGAGGGGACAAAATCCTTAAAGGAAGTAGATGCATTTGAAGTGGTAGAAGGATTGGAAGTAGTTGAAAAAGAAGATCCAGTTTGTAATGGTTCTTGAAGATTAGTATCAGCTAGCAAGGTGTATGTTATATTGTCATAAATGAATTTGACTCGCCCATGCAAAGTTGAGGGGATAGCTTGCATACTATGAAGCCAAGGTCTCCCTAATAGAAGATTGTAAGTCAAATTACTAGAGATGACATGAATAGGTGTAGGTAAAGTAACATGACCTACTGTAATAGGTAAGATTATGATACCCAAACATTCTTTACCAACATTATCAAAGCCTCGAATAGAAATAGAAGAACGTTTAATGAGAGAATGATCCACATTAAGCTTGTCCAATAAATCAATACTACAAACATTAAGGTCAGATCCATTGTCCACAAGGGTTCGTCTTATAGCACTTTCATTGATAATAACTACAATCATAAGAGGATCATATTGATTTTGAATTTCATGATCAGGTAACTCATCTTGTGTGAACACAATTTGAGCTTTGGGTTTGCTTGTAGAATCAATCAAGGAAGCCATGTTATTATTATTATTATTAGGTGTCACTGCAGGTGGGACATCTAAATTTTTTAAAGCATCTTGTAACATCCCATGATAGGCAGGTGAAGTTTGAACTAAATCCCAAATAGAAATCTTTGCCGGAGTAGTTTTAAGTTGTTCAATAAGATCATAGTCCTTACTAAGCATTTGTGAAATACGTGGAGCTTGCGGAAGAATTGGTTGAGGATTAGGAAGAGAAACTGGAGTAACAAGAGGGGGATTAGGCTGCCTATTATTTCTAGTATTATAAGTATGGGCAACCACATTATAACTCTCTCTAGTTAATTGCTTGGCATAACTATAAGGACTTATAGGTTTTCTTCCTTGCATAGTGATGATAGGTTTATTCAGAGTAAGAAAGGAATCATGACCATACCCTCCTTGGACAGTAAGGAGAGGTGATTTAGGAACTTGAAAGGTGGGAGAAGGATAAGCACCTTGGACTTCAAAGAGAGGCTTATTATGCTCATTCAGGTTTATCATGTTAACTAATTTAGAAGTTTTGTTCTTGTTTAAAGATTTCGATAAAGCCACAAAGTCATCCAGAGCATCATCCAACAAAGCATGATCATATCAATTAAAAGGTTTATCTTTTGATTCAAAAGGAGACATCTCTTCGTAGAGGGGATCATTGAAAACAACCATGTTACTAGATTTAGTGGAGGAGTTGATAGGAATGTACCCTTGAGAGGAATCATTCGACTTATCTTTCTCATCACAACGAAATGGCATAGTAACAATGTTTATGAGTTTTTGGTAAAATGAAGGTTTGGTATCTTTAGGGTTCAAAAACTCATCTAAAGCTTCATCTAATTCATCTTAACTATACTCATAATCAACATAATTGCATACATCATCATAAATATGAACATCTTGCAAATAAAAATCTGACATTTTGAAATAAAAATTGCATAAAACTTAAACACACAATGCAAAGAAACAAAGAAACACACTCTTTCTTTTCCCTCTTTTTTTTTTTTTTTTAATGAAAATGAAACTTAAATGAAACACACTAAATCTAGATCTAGATCTAACAAATGCAATGCAAGAGAAAGCAATAATAAGATTCACGTCGGGTTCACCAAAATGTGTAGGGGAAAAAGCGAGACTAGGCTAACATGCCCTAATCCTACCTTTTGACACACATTGTGGAATACGAAAGAGCCTAGAGGTATCACACAATTGGCTACTTCTTTTTGTGGAAGAGAGAGCCACGGGCTACCTATTAGGGTTTCTATTCCTTTGTTGTAATTGAAAGATAAAATGATGCAAGTTCAATTCCTAACCCTAAAGTGCAAGTATGAACTAATAACAAGATTGCAGAATTGAGATTAAACAATGTAAAGCTGTAAACACAAGGACAAGGCAAGAATGCAGATGCGTACCCAGAGTTAAAATCTGAGTGAAAATGTTCGGGACGGGGGCGTAGGTGCCACTGTCCTGATTCTGCTCCTGAAACTATTGTTTTGCAACCTAAAAAGCTGTCGGAAATGCTGAAACTTGCTGTCTGGCAGAAGGACCAGGGCGCCCAGCGCCCCTATCCTAGCAGGACCAGGGCGCCCCACGCCCCTGTCCTGGTCTTTTGCTCTGAAATTTGGTGTGTAGCTCAGTTTCTGTCTGCTTCTGCTGGATCTGCAACTTGTGGCGTCGTCCGAATCCCAAAATCTGCACTTATATCTGAAAAGGTATGGTGGGCGGCTATATAGGGTTTTGCCTTAGTCAAACCCCCACTTTGGTGATTTCCACCTCCACGAATAGCCAAGTTGTATTGTAAAAGTAGTGTGTGTGCAGACCTTGTGTGTGTGCAAGATCCTAAAATGCCAGTAAACAAACTAGAGCAACCTAGAAAGTAAACCCTGATTGCTTGTAAATGATAATGTAAATGCTCCAAATCAAGATGCAAAGTGATCTAAAGCATGAATACAAATGATATAATGAGGCTTATGCAAAGACATGAAAACAACATGAAATCATACCCAACCCCAAGGGAGGGTTACAAGCCAATCTTCAGTCGGTGATCCCCTATTGCTCTTCAATGTCTTCAAAGCCCTAAATGGATGAATGAAATTGATGAATGCTTGATGGATGGATGTTGAATGTTGTTGAAGTCTTCAAAGATCTGCTCTTTCACTACGTAGAAGGTCCCTTGAACCAAAATTCTGGATCCTTTCAAATGAAGAAAGAGAGCTCTTATATATGAAACCCTAGGTCTTAATTTCAACTTTTGGCCGACCTAGAGATTGAATCTCCCGCCAATTTCTTGGGGTTAAGCTTTATTTTATGATTGGATTGCGCTCCTAAAATTTCGAGAAAAATGTCGGGGACCATGTGCACTCTGGGCGCCATGGTCCCGACAACTTTTCACCAAATTTTCAGGGCCGTCGGATATGATGATTTTAGGGAAAATCCCAAAGTTACAGGTGATTTCGAGATGTTTTGACCCCCGAAATCAAGCCCCCAAGTTCAAAATAGGACCTAATTAGGGTTTTTGATTAAATGATGTATTGGAGGAATAAAATAAAAGGGGCACACTTTAATGAAAAAGGCCCAACTTTATGATATGGGAGATGATAAAAATAGAACCTTAGACCTAATTAAGTGTTAAAGGGGAAATGCAATGCAAAATGCAAAATGCGCCAAGGCGGGTGCTAAACCAAGTGTGAAATTGTACCACCCTAGCAAGTGCGTACAATTTACGACGCTACACCTTCTCAAAGAGCAAGTTGGGAGGACAGGCCTACTAGAGGTAAACACACAATCAAACAATAAAAGGTTGGAGGGTTTGGATTTCTGATCGTCTAGTAAGACGAGAGCATACTTTCCTACCTTTACGCTTTTCTTAAATACACATAAGACAATGGTTCATTCCATTTTAATTAATATCTAGGTGCCTAATTTAAATAAATGCACAATATTTGGTTGAATCAGCTAGGCAACCTGCAAAACCACTTGATTAGTAGTTTGAAAAAACGGAGTCTTCAAAAAGCGTCCTGCAAAACAACTTGATTAGTAGTTTGGAAAAATAGTCTTCAACAAGCGTCCTGCAAAAATCAACAAAATGACAAAAATATTAATTTTTTTAATTTTTTGGGAATGAATAGAAAAACATGAATAAAAACTTTTTTACTAATGACAAATGTGGATTTGAAGAAAGCTTTGATGGGTAAATGGGGTTTGACTAGGTTTTTACCACTTTTTAAGGGATAGGGAAGCAAAAAATGGTGATTTTGGAGGAGAGATGAAGGAATGGGAAAATTTGTCCAAGAGGGACAAAGAAGCAAAAGTTGAAGATGGATAATATGGGAAAAATTTGGAAGTGATTGGATGAAAAGGGAAGAAGTTATGGCAAACCCTAAAAATAGAGAAATATGGGATTTTGGGCTTCAAAAAGTGGATTTTTGAGATAAGGCCTCCAAGGAAGAAAATGTGGAAAATGGCAATGCGGAGAATCTAGTGAAATTTGGAGGAAAATGGAGTCAAGATAAAGAAGATATGGTGAAAAAATGGAAACCCTAAATTTAACAGAATAGAAACCCTAAATTTAACAGAACAAAAAGCCTATATTTAACAAAACAAAAACCCTAGATTTAACAGAGCAAACAGAAACCCTAGATTTAACAGAGCAAATTGTCACACTAAACAAAATAAAATAAAAATGTCAAAGGTCTGGATTTCTGATTATCTAGATAGACAAGAGCATACTCTCCTACTTTCACACTTTCCTGCGGATGGACAGATTATATTTAAACAGAGCAGATAACATGAAATAAATAAATTAAATGTAGACTACAGTTAGCGCCTAAAATTTTCAAATGGATTAACAGAGCAGACAATAGCACTACACAGATAGAAAAGTGTCAAAGGTCCGGATTTCTGATTGTCTAGATAGAGAAGAGCATATTCTCCTATTTTCACACTTTCCTATGGTCAGAGCATACAGTTGTGCTAAACAGAATAGAAAAGTGAAAGGTCTGGATTTCTGATTGTCTATATAGACAAGAGCATACTCTCCTACTTTCACACAGATTATACTAAAATAGAGTAGATAACAAATCAAATAACAAATCAGATAATAGAGCTGTCGTGATGCAACAGAAACAGAAACATAAAAAAAACAGAAACAAAACAGAATAAGGAGGAGCTGTCACACAGAAATGCAGAGCCGCGATTCTGGAACCTGCGAAAAAGATATAAATATATATATATATATATTTTAAATTTTTTTTTTTTTGCAGTCGCGCTATTCTGGAACCTGCGTCTCACAACTCACAAAAAACCTAAAAAAAAAATGTGGAGGCGCCCCTTGATAATGGTCAACTTGATGTGCTCCTTTGATTGCTGGATGTGGATGGCTCTCCAATATTGTGCACAAATGATAAGGATGAATGGTAAGGATGAGATGATTAAGTTACCAAGATGATTTCCTGAGCTCAAAAGAGCAGCATAAGCTTACTGGATTTCAAGATGTTCTGAATGAAGGGATGGAGCCCTATTTTATAGGAAGAGGAGAGGAAAACGAATGGCTAGGATGAATTCAAGATGAAGGGCTATGATTTACTTGTGAGCTCATACAAGCTCCAAGAGAGGGTGTGGAGACCAAGAAATATGCCCTAAAGACATTTCGTATCTCCACACTCTACAAGATGCGTTGGAGGAATTAAAAATTCTCCAAAAATGGATATTATGGGGATTAGAAGAATAAAAATGAATTAAAAATTCCTTGGGAGAAGGAAATGTCTAGAGGAATGTGAGATTTTGAAAATCTTACATTCATCTAGAAAAAGAGCATTTAAAGCTAGTGGCTGGATGAAAGGACAATGAGTTGATTTTGTGGCTAATCATGATGATTAGCCATTGACGACTCATTGGGAGGGGGATTAGAGGAAATGTTAGGTGGGATTTATATTTGTAGGAGAATTTGACTAGGAGAGAGAATGAGTGGAGGGAATAAAACATTAGAAGAATAATGTTAAATGAGTTTAGGGAGTTTCTAGAAGAATTTATTAGGTTAATGATGAATTAATAAAATGATTTGTAGGAATCATGTAGGTTAACTAATTAATTGAAATTAATTAGCTAAGAGGAAGATTTGTGAGGATTTGATTTTTTAGAAGAATAAAGAAAGGGATTGATTTATTAAATAAATCATATGCTATAGTGACAATATTAATTATATTTAATTAATATTGAGAAGAATTTTAATTAACATAATTAATTAATTAATTATGTCAGGAATTAAAAATAACTAAAATAATTATTTTTAAGTGTCTACACTCATATTCATTCTATGTTGTTAAGTCCCAGAGACAACTGAGAGAGGGGGGAGGGGGGGGGGGGTGAATCAGGTGTCCAATAAATTCAACCAAAATTAACTTGACCAAAACTTAATGCTTAATACCGGTAAACCAAACTTTATGCCGGTAGACAGTCTTAATAATTAATTGGAGTACTAGTAAAGATTAATGCATGAAACAGAAAGACAATAACATCCACAACACATAACACAAATCTTTGTACGTGGAAACCCTGTAAGGGAAAAAAACCACGATGGGAAGCCTTACCCACAATCAAATGATACTACTGCAGATAGTATGTGTGAATAATATGGATTCTGCACATGTAGAAAGGCCAACTGCCTAGAGCTCACTGCTCAATCAAAAAATGAGAGTCACACTGATTACAATTGGATGGTTAAATCCAATGATAATGTACTCCATAAAATAGTATCTTCATATGCTGGATTCAGTACCGATTTAGTTCTGATTGCCTTCACAAAATCCTTCTTTCAACCTTCAAATGATGTCTGCATGTATAGCTCTGCTTATTTTCACATATACCTTGTTGCAATCTTTTTCGCATTCTCATATTAATCTCACAAATGAGATCTTACATTTATACCATAACCTAAGACCAATTTGAATAGGTCGGCTCACTAAAAGATATTACAATAAAATCAATTACAAATAAATCTATATCCGATGCATGATGTCGGCTCAATGCATTTACAATAATAATAAATCATCTCCATAACGTGTCGTGCTGATCTGGAATAGGTATACCTGCCGGTGCTTATCCTAGACCTATTTGCTGGTAAAAGAAAATATGCAAACCTGAATAAACAATTAACCAAATCACCAAAAACAAGTGATCGAATAATGTCTTCGACATAACCAAGTAGTCTCCAAGTTATTCCAAGTGCCGATGAACAATATAATTTGACGGTGAACCAAATATCGGTGACTGTGCATAAGTCTCTGACTTGCCGGTGAACATAACCAAAATATCCAAGTGCTGATAAGTGTTGATAAGTGATGATAGGTGTTGACATCAATGACAAACCCATATCAACATATCCAAAATGCCAACATATGTAGCTATTGATCTATTGATTGATTGATGCTCTAGTTGATCAGTATTTTCATCTTGATAGAATACAATTTATTCCTATCATCTATTTTGTCTCTCTATTTTGTACTTTTCATTGAGCTCTTGATCTTGGCAAAATATCACACATCTCACTTGCTTGTGTAGGTTCGAATTCAGTCACTGACCGAATATGCTATCTTGGACTGCACTTACCGGGTTTGCTTTCTTACCGGTTGACAAACCTACCGGTTGACATCCCATATCGGTTGACATCAACATGCCAACAACCTCCAATGTCGGTAACAACATCTTGCATACCAGTTGACATCAATGACAACAAAATGCCAACAACATGGACCTAATTCAAATTTCCAAATGATCACATCCATCGGAAATCACGCCAAGATCAACAACAACACACTACACCATCAAAAATACCGCATAACACGAAAATCAATACTGGTTGACAAAAACCACCAAAAAATTGCACAATGATGAATGTGGATCACCAAAATAAATAGGATATACTAGGAAAGACCAACAAGAATGTTAGAGTCATCACCAACAGCTGCACCAATACCACTTATTAAATCTTCATCGATCAACATCAGAAAGCTCAATAACACAACCAATCAACAATTGCCACAAAGAAAGATAACTTGTGAAGCACCAAATCATGAACCATCTGAAATGAAGATGCACGAGATCATCCCAAACAATATCCCAAAACCTCAACACAAGATCTGATCACACCGGAATATACCAGAGGAAATACCGGATTCTGCAAAATAATGATCAAAATAACCAAACTACAAAACGGGATCAAGAGATCTTCCCAAACTCACCAGAATAAATCATAGGAATATGTTGACATCAATGACAACAACATATCCTAGCAGCAATAATGATCAACCAAATCCAACAATCTGCCCAACAATCCAATGCTTTCCACTATCTTTTTTCAGTCTTTTATTGTAGCACCGGTAGGCTTTGCTCTTTGTTGAATATCCCAAGAAAATGCTTTCATCACTTCTAGCATCAAAATTTCCTATATCCTCATCTCTCTTGATATAACATTTGCTACCAAGTAATCTGAAATATCTTACAGTAGGAACATGACCAAATCAAATTTCATAAGGAGTCTTACCGATATCACCTCTAATGTGAACTCTATTGAATGTGTAAACATTAGTGCTAATAGCTTTGCTCCAGTAGATCTTCATAACATTTCCTTCAATCAGAATAGTCCTTGCAACATCCAAGATAGTTTTGTTCTTCCTTTCAACAACTCCATTCTGCTGAGGGGTTCTAGGAGCAAATAATTGTCTTCTAATCCCATGCTTCTCACAAAATGAATTGAACTCACCAGAACATAATTCTCCACCTCTATCAGATCTCAGACACTTCACTTTCAATCTAGACTCAGTCTCCACCTTAGCTTTGAATATTTTGAACTTGTCCAATGCTTCTGATTTCTCATTCAAAAAGACAACCCACATCATCCTGGAATAATCGTTAATTAGCATCATAAATTATCTATCACCCTACACACTTCTAGAATTTGTAGGTCCACATAGGTCAGTATGCAAAAGATCTAGTAGTCCATCTGATGTATACTATTTTCTCTTGAAAGAAATCCTTGTTTGCTTACCCAACTGACATTCCTTATATACCGGATTAGCAAGCTTAACAATCGTAGGGAGATCTCTAATAGCTTGTGTAGAACATATTGTAATCATTGAATCAAAATTTACATGACACATTCTCCTAAGCGACAACCAACTTTCATCAATTTGAGCAATCAAACAACTTTTCTCACCAGCGTTCAAATGAAAAATGTTACCTGCAGTCTTACTTCCAAATGCAATCTCTATATCAGAGGCATTTAGGATCTTGCATTTTTCATCGTTGAATTGTAGATCATAACCTTTATCAACCATCTGTCCAACACTCAAAAGATTATGCTTCAAACCTTCAACATACAAGACATCATCAATATTATGCTTACCATCAAAAGAAATAGAACCTCTCCCATGAATTACATAGGTTTTGTCGTCTCCAAATCTAACTATTCCACCATCATATATTTCCATACTCACAAATTTTCTTTTATCAATGGTCATATGATGTGAACAACCACTATCAATTACCCATTCATATTTCTCTTCAATCTTAGCAGTTAAATCTTTCTCCTCAATAGTGCAACTTGTGGAATCAATAGGTACAGGTCTATCTTCTTTAATTGCAATAAACACAACTTCATCTCCTTCCGATTCTTCATCTGTAATACCTTCATCAATAACATAATAATAGTTCTTTTGATTCCTATACTTCTGGTTAGGCTTGTAAGGCTTATCATACTTCTCATGCTTTTCATATCTATCATTTCTATCATGCTTATCAAATTTATCATGCCTGTCATACTTAGCCATTCTCTTTGGGCTTCTAGAAGCAAAATTTCCTATCTTATTACAAGATAAATATTTCAAAGGCAACTTTCCATCATACTTATCGGCTTCTTTAGGCAATCTTTAGGCAATCAGTGCTTCATGTTCATCCAACTTTCTTTCTTGCTCTTCCATCTCTCTTCTCTCTCTTTCATATCTAGATATTCTGCATTCATCAGGATCATACTTTTGCTTACTAGATACAGATGTTGATTCTCTAAATGTTGTCTTAGAATTTCCATGCGATTCTCCAAATTCACTCAGCTCAAATGCAACAATCTTTCCAACCAACATATCTCTTGTCACTGTAGTCACACTTAGGATCTCATCAATAGTAGCAACCTTATGTTTATAAGTAGGAGGCAAAGATCTTAGTACCTTAGAAACAATTTCATCTTACTCAATGGTTCCATCAACACATCTGATACCTAGGACAAGATCATTCACCTTAGCCATAAAAGAGTGTATGTTGTCATCATCTCCCATCTTCAACATCTCATATTTTCCTTTTAAAATTTGCAAATTAGCAACCTTCACTTGTTTATCACCTTCATACAAGATCTCAAGCTTCTTCCAGATCTCATGTGCGGTCTAAAGTCCCATTACATTTGTCATCTTAGAATTAGTCAAGGCACTAAGCAATGCTTCCTTCGCTCTAGTATTATGTTTAGCTTCCTTGATCTCATCAGGAGTAGTTGGTCCATTAAGAGGAGCAAAATAAGCATTCTTTGTAATCTTCCAGTAACTTCTCCAAGACATTTCAAGTGCACTTCCATCTGATTCTTCCATATCGCATAGTTACTTCCATCAAATCTCGTTTTGTCCTTCTTAAATATAACACCTTGAGCTGCCATCCCGGATCTTCTCAAGTGATTAAGCTTCTATTGGAGAATATATCTTCGATACCAATTATTAGGAGAAACCAAGAAGGAAGACTGAGAGGGGGTGGGGGGTGAATCAGTCTTCAATGGATCAACAAACTTAATCACAAAACATAGATCTGATAAATTGTAGTAACAACAAAGATAAGCAAATTGAGAGCACAACACACAACACCAAGATTTTGACATGGAAAACCTGGTTAAACCTACCCACAATAAGGTGATACTCTACAGTAGTATGTGAAAATATTACAACGGGGAATGCACATGCATTCAGACACACTGCCTAGAGATCATTGCTCAAATATAATAGCCCAAAGGGCTACAAACTCAAGGAAGTCTCACTGAATTACAATAAGATTTAGACTACAATCCGAAAGAAATGAACTGAAAGAATAACATCTCCAAATGCCTAATCACAGTTCCGATTAAGCACAGTTGTCTTCTCTGCAACACCAATCTCTCCTCAATCTCAATACCGAAGGATAAATCTCTTTTTCGCACATACACCACTCTGATAATTCAGACATAACATCGACACCTAAAATACATGAATATATCACCTATATATACAATTCATCAACCTTGATAACAAGGTTGGCTAAACCCTCAACCTTTAATTACAAAATTACATCACACAATACAAAGATCAACCACTAGACCAATATAATGATTTACATAGTATAGTATGGACCTAAATCAAATTTCAAAAGCACAACTCCACTGGAAATCACACCAAGACCAACTGCAACACGCTACACCACAAGAAAAATTGCATAACACGAAAATCATCACCGATTCATAGAAACCATAAAAAACTCGCACAACGATCAATGCAAATTGACAAAACAAATAGGAAATGACTAGAAAATGCTAGCAAGCACGTTAGAATCATCAGAAATAGCTAGGCCGACACCACTTATCAAATCTTCATCTGTCAATGGCTAAAAGCTCAAGAACACAACAAATCAACAACTGTCACAAAAAAAGATAACTTGCAGATCACCAAATCATGATCCATCTGAAATGGAGATACACAAGACCATCCCAAGAAATATCCCCAAATATTAGCACAAGATATTATCACACTACAATATACCGGAGGAAACACTGAACTCTACAAAACAGTGATCAGTAAAAAAACACTGCAAACCGGATCATAAGATCTTCTCAATTTGCACACACCAGAGAAATACATAGGAATATGTTGACATCAATGATAATAACATATCCTAGCAGTAGCAATGACCAACAATATCCAACAGGAAATGCATCCCACTTCATCATGAATGAAATGATAAGGATTAAGATGAGTCTTTATTGTGTGAATTTCATTGTTATATAAGAATTTGATTGTGTGATGAAGAGAAGAAGGCACTAATTTCATAGAATGAATCCACAATCTACCCAGAAGTAGGTTATAATTAATAAGGTTGGGCATGACATGAATAGGAGTAGTTAAAGTTATGGGTCCTACTTGGATAGGTAATATGACCATACCAAGTGACTCTCTAGGAACATTATCAAAGCTACAAACGCAAAGAGGACAGGGTTGAATAGAAGAATAATCCCAATTTATTTTATTTAATAAGTCAACACAACAAAGGTTAAGTGATGACCCATTATCAATTAATGTACCTCGTAGATTTTTCTCATAAATGCAAGGAGTAATCATAAGGGGATCATCTCTATTTTTAATCTCTATAGAAGGCAATTAATCTTGTGAGAGTGTAACATCATTTTGTTTAGAAGAAGGATGAGGAACCACCCTTTGTAAGGCTTCTTGGATCGATTTATGATGTGAATGTGAACTTTGAATCAATTCCCAAAGGGAAATCTTAGCTAAGTTATCATAGAGTTTCTCATCAAGATTAGGTTCCCTATCAATATGTTTATTAGGATGGGGGGGGGGGAGGAAGGGAAGTGAGAATAACATTGGGATATTTCTTTTTGGCAAAAGCATTAAATGTGTGATGTATTTTAGAATCATATTTTGGTTCTAGTTTCCTTTCCATATCACCTCTTTCACATATGTATTTTGCAACTTTTAGGAAATTGAGAGTTTTTTGGGGCTTAGGATTCTCATAACTAGAAACATGAATGGTATTTGTATACAATTGAATTGGAAAATAAAATATTGTAAAACTAAATAAGATTCAACCATATAAAACTAATTTCTAAAATTAATCCACCATACACTTATGAAGAACCTAAAATCATGCAAAACAACAAATATGAAAGATTATACCATCACATGATCATACCTAGTTTGATACCCATTGCTTACTATCTTCATTGATCTTGATTGATATTAACTATGGTTTCTCTTAGATTTTGTATTGTGCACAAGAGCTCAATAGAGAATGGATCGTGGTTGTATAATTCAACAATATGTAGGCGTTTCGTTGAATGATTGAGATATTGAGGGATAGGGAAATGATCCTTTTTTTATATAGAACCCTAGAAATGGAAGGCTACAATTAAGAGGTGGAAGGATAAATGGTCGGCTTAGAGTAAAGGGTAGGTATAGAAAATAAGAAAATATTAGAGAGGTGGTTAAAGGTAAGTTAAGAGATGAGTGGCAAGTATCAAGGATGGAAAAAGCTAATGAATTAAATAAATAAATAAAGATTTATTCAATTAATAGATGACGTGGAGACAATTAAATAAATAAAATATTTATTAAATTTAAGGAAAGGATAATTTAAATAAATAAAAATATTTATATAAATTAGGGAAAGGCTAGAAAAAGATTAGTGAATTAATAAATAAACAAAAATCTATTTAATTAATAGAAAGCTTGGGATAAAATAATTAAATAAATAAAATATTAATTTAATTAGAATAGGACAATTTAGGGTGTCTGCATTTTACCCCTATTTGAGACAATGTAATTTATTGCATTGTTTCAAATAAAAATAAAGCATTGGTACAATAAGTTTCCCCTAGTACATAAGACAACATTGCCCCTTGAGAGATTGGGTGATTTGTTTTTTGAAAAATTTGGACAATCTCTTGAAAAGAAAAAGGCTAGAAAAGGCTAAGCAAGATGGAAAGGCAAGTGAAAAAAGGCTTAAGATGGGTGAGAACATGGTCTCATGAGATCACAACAACCACAAAGAGTCATCACGAGCACCTAGGGTTAGCACCCCTATAAATAGGAGCTTGGAAGAGGGACCACCTCATTTGCATCCATCACCTTCATAGTTCACGATGCAGAGTGAAGGAGAGCTTAAGAGCAAAGTAGAAAAGCTAGAGCAGAGAGATTCCATTGACTCAAGCATATCTGATGGTACAAGCGACCTGAGGAGTATGGAGAGCCGATATGTACCCTATCATCCTTGTGATTTAATGTATTCAATGCATCATGAATAGGACTAGTTTGTATTTTGCCAAAAATGTGACAATTAGGAAAATGCCGAAATCATGTTTAGGGTCATTTTTAGCGCGTCTAGGTTGCCTAGTAGTGCATCTAGGGTTTGAATAAGTGAGTTTATGGTTTTCAAAACTACATTTATGGTCAATACATGTTTAGGGTCAATGCAAGTGTGTTTGCAACAAATATCGACATGTTTATGGTCAAGGTGCATTTGTGGCACTGATAAGTGCATATGTGGTTTATTAGTGTGTTTGTGTTAAACATAAGTGCGTATAGGGTAGAAGTACATTTTTACACAATATAATTAAGTATAAGGGTTTTGAATGCGTCTGTGATAAACATAAGTGCATTTATGGTCCCAAAAAAGGCAAAATAGGCAGTTGCAATGATAAACAATAAGGACCAATAAGATAAGTAGTCAGATTGATGAGATTTGATGAGTGCCCTAGCAGGATAGGTTGCAAAGAGACTGATCGAGTTTCAAGATAGAGTTGATAAAGCTCAGGTAAAGATGACAACATTTTGATGCTAATGTGATCACAGGTGGATTTAACCCCATTGGATTCACATGACAAATTCTTGTGGACATAAAGATTGAAAACATAGTTGTCACAGAGTGATCATGTGGCCCTATTAGTTTTGGGATTATGGCACGCTACCTTTATACCTAAGCTTTGAATGAATCTTTTGGGTTTCTATATAGATTGGCCAAGTCGTGGTACAATGAGCATTGTACCTTTCACTTGCCTACTGGGGAGATGTCTGTCACATTAGATGATTTCTATCACATACTATGCATTCCCATCCATGGAAAGATGGTAGTTTATGATCGAGAGGGTGGGGACATTGATGCTCTATGCCACATTTTTTATTGCAAGGATTTAGAGGTCCTCAACAACCATATTAGCTGGGATGAGACGAACGAGGTTAAACTAGTCAGATCTACTTGGGCAATAGTCATCAGAGGACTGATCAATGACTACATTTGTACGAACTACAAGCACCATGAGATGTCCATTGGTTGGGGCTGAGCTATGGATATGACGCTTTCATATGGTACATAATTTATGTGGGGGCCTTGTATGTTAGCTCATTTATACCATAATTTTCATCAATTTGTATAACTTAGAGGGTGTGATTTCAACAAGTGTCACCTTGCTCATGCGGCGGGTCTCCGGTATCGCCTGACACGCTCAAATCGGTGTGAAGAGTATGGAATCGACATCGTGGTCAGAGATTCAAATGTCAGAATCACAAGAAGACAAGTGTGCAAATGATTTTTCAAAATCACTTTTTACCTTTTAATAGGGTAAATCAAAGGGTTAATAAGTGGGGCATGTATTTTACTCCTACTTTTTCATTTTTATCCTTATCAACATCATTTTTTTGGGAGATGAATCAATAATGTGCATCCAACTCAGTCAATATTCTCATATCACAATTAATTCAAAAATGATCACAAACTTAACAACTTTTCACTAGATCCTTGATTGATCTCCTGAGGGGGCATCATCAATATCGTTCATAAAATCTACATCTGGGGCATCATATCGACATTTTGACACACAACATCATATCGATCAAATTTTGGTGGCATATTGAACAATTCTCTTTGAATCAACATGTGCACACACGTCACTTCAAAGAGGGGCAAAATGTAGACGTATAAATCTGATCACTTTCTTAAATAAATATTTAATATATATTTTAGTCCCATTCCTCCTATTAATTAAATTCTATTTAATTGATTTCTTCGCATTTATCTATTTATTTAAATAATTTACTCAATTTATTTAATTAAATTCACCTAAAAATTTTCTAGCCTTTAATTAAATAAATCACTTTATTTAATTAAATCCCCTTTCTCCCTTTTTAATTAAATTGATTCTTGCAAATAAATAAATCTAATTTATTTTTAAAACCCCCCCACTTGTATTTATGCAAGTTGCATTTATTTTGGTTGAAATAAAGTAATTTTATTTTAATTAAAATCCTTTTCCCTCATCCACTTGCATTTTCCTACATCTCCCACTTGCCCCCTAAACCTCTTCTAGATTCTTCTAAATCACTTCCAATTTAGCCTAATTCATCTCCTAATTATTGACACATTCCTAAGCAAAGGGAAGTCACTTCTCAAAGCCTCCAAAGTCTTCAATAACCATTAAAGGCTTTGTGTCTTCAAATGGTTAACCTCCAAAGTCTTCCAAACCATTAAAGGCTCTTACATAACCATTTATGATTAACTCACATTTGACCTTTGGTTAGAGACTTTCCTCTAACTCAACCATCCTTTTGACTCAAGGGTCTCATCAAACACTTATGACTTTGACCATAGTTATCCTATTAACCCTTGCACATGACTTTACCCCTTGGGTAAAAGCTTTATCCAATGGATAAACCTTACCTAACCTTAACCCTTACCTCCTAAGGTAACCCTCATGCCTTCTTAGGAATTTAATGCTTTTTGCATCTCCTCTCAAGCAACCTCTTGTTGACAATTGTCACCATTTCATTGGTGAGAATTGTGAACATGGATTGATTAAATTTCAATCCTAGCCCTTGTTAAGATTATTCAATCTTAACCATCCATTGCCCTATTTCCCTATAAATAGAGCTCTCTTTGTTCATTTTTTATATCTCCAAGTTTTTATGCATCTACATTATAGCCTAATTTACTAAGCATCTTAGCCTCTGTTTGTTAAAACATCATCATAGCATTTAGAAGTATTTTTCATATCACATAATATTCATGATAGGCTAGTATATCATGTTAGGAAAATTTGTTAATCTTTTATCATATCACTATCTTCATCTTAAGCTTAATCATCATAGTTTTAACACATCATATATATCTTAGAATGCATTCATGCATGTAGATCAAATATCACTCATTCTTGGAGTTGTCATTCCTAGGTCACTTGCTCAATGATCTAAGAGAAAAACATTGGCTTTAGGGATCCTGTGAGATAGAGAACAATGGGAAACCACTTGGGAAGTTAAACTAATTCAATTAGTTCATATACTTGCACCAACAGTCTCATTGGTATGTGGGTCTTTTGATCTCGATTTATTTGTTTTGTTCACCGCATTTTCCCGCATACTCTAACCGTCTCATCCTTTTTCTTGTTCTTGTTCTTAGAGGAGCTCCTAGTTTGAATAGGCATTTACAATCGACGTGACCGAGAGTTAGATGTGATGCAGATGTCAAGATTAAATCAAAGCTAGTTACACGTTTTAATGTGGTGATTGAGAGAGGTGGCTAAGACTCAGTTTGGTTTCAAGAATGATCTATCCTGTGTAAGACATGATTTTATCAACCTAGGTTGATTAAGTTTGATAAGTGATCGATAAGCGATTTGATAAGTTTGATAATTGATTGATTTGAACTAGCTGGGAGATAACTGACAAAGTCATGCAACACAACGACAAAGGTACACTATCGAGGCTGTTTATGCTCAAGATTACAATGACTAGATTTACGCTCACTGTGGACTGATTAGGCAAGTATGATAGTTCTGGAAAAGTACGCCAACAAACAAGTTTTGGACTGACAAAATCAAAGATTCATATGACAAAGGATACTGACTCAGATGACTATTTAACTTTCTCCAGAAGATACAAACAATTTATCGTATGAGTTGTTGCCTATACTCAAACTACAGTTTAATGTTTACCAGACGACAATTTGTCACAGTCAGAATGATTTGTATGATAGAGTTTATAAGATTAGACGACAATTCTCAGAGACCAGAACGGAAATATGAATAAGCTAGGACGATAAATGAGAAGACCCATATGACAATATAGTCAACTCGTACAATGAATTAGGAAGCCAGTATGACAAATTAGGAAGATCATACGACTGTTGTGCTCAAAGACAAATTGTGACAAGGAGACTGAGTTTTTCGACCACTGAATTTTGATTTTTTGGGTGTTTTTGAGTTTTTTCATTTTTTTTTTAGATTTTCATTTTTAGCTTCGGACAAAAAACACAACAAACATGTGAGATCCAAAGTGACATCAAACACAAAATGCTAATTCTAAGGAAATTGGCTGAGAGAGAAAACCTTTGCTTGTAGACTTAGGTACACACCCAATAGCTAATCAGAATATGACCATTGAGTCTCACGCAATGGATTCTCAATGCCGTATTAGCCGACTACAAATGCTAATGGGGGCATGAAATGGCAAGTATCTTGGGAGAGTTACTATCTCACTTGCACAAAGATTATCCCCCTTTCAGAGGTGAATTGGGTAGCTGCTATTTTAAAGTTCATAGTAAGGATTTCCATTTGAAATTACCCCTTGAAGTTGCACAAGCGCGATTGAGGCCTATAGCCTAACAAGGTACCGAAACAAGCTATAGTCATGCAAGCATGATTGAGACCACAAGGCCCTACAAATGCCCGATATGAGAGATCTCAAAAGAGAAAACTCAAATAATCCCGTCCTTTGAGACTTTAATCCCAAGAGGCCTATTTATTATAGTGAGTTAAAATGCTCAGGTCCAATTGTACTCACTTGGGTCGTTCTCACAGGGTGATTACTTTTTCCCACTATGACAGGCCCGCTAAAATGTACTCTCCTACCTTACAGGGTTTGGATTTCTGAATGTCCATGTAGACAAGAGCATACTCTCCTACCTCTTAGATTTTTCTTCAAACACAAAAGACAGATTTATTCATTAACCAAATAGCAATTTAAGTGCCTAAAAAAGAATTTAAAGAATACACAATATTTGGTTGATTCTCCTTAGGCAACCTACAAAACCAACGCATTAGTAGTCATACTATTTTTTATTCTTTAACATGCGTGAGTTTGATTTGATAAATTCTTCAACAAGAATTCTACAGAAAATGAGTTAGGCTATGAAAATCTCAGGCAGGCAAAAGACAATTCAGGGTTAGCGTCGGTGAAATTCAAAGCCAAGTCAAGAAAACCCTAAAACGATACTTGTATATAGAATGAGAAACTCATAAATTCATACGAGAATTCCTACATGGTAGAACGAGTATTCTCACCAGACCGAATGAGGAAACCCCAAAAGAAGATGACAAAGTAGGAACTCATACGATGATTCCCACATAGCCGAATGACAAATCTCAGAACTCGTCCTGTATGTTGCAGAAACTCGTACAACCTTTTGTAGAGGCTGACGAACAAAAAACCTGAAAATTAAAATAAAGATCTTCCAAGGCCGAAAATGAAATTCTCGAGCCCCACGGTGGGGGCCAAAAATGTGTGTGTGAAAAGTGGATTTGTATTTGTATCTATATCTGAATACACAACACTTATATTAAGTCATTAGATGCATGGTTAGTAAATCAATAATCAATAATGAAAAATAAACCATTACAAAGTGACCTATTGCCTTTTAGTAGATGTGAGTTTAGTTTTGCTCTCAGATTTCATATGCAACACCAGTGACTAAACGACACCTAAATGAAGGATTTAATCTATACAAGTATGAAATTGAGCTAAATGGATTCAAGATTAAGCTAGATATGCATGATTAATCTAACATGATTTTAAGCAATATTAAGCTAGATGATTTAAAAAATATGCAATAACTAATATGTAATATCTCAATGCACAAATCTCAATAAGCCTAGAGCAAAAACAACATAATAACAATAATCTCTAGGTTCTTTTTTTTATGAGAGATGAGGGCTTGAATTTATAGAAAATCCAGAGAGAGACCAACGGTCAAGATCGATCAACGATGAGTGGCAGAGATTATCCAAGAGGAAGAACAATCCAGGTGAAATGATGTGATTGGCTACTTTTCTTAGCTTTAAAGAAAATTGAACTAACTTTAAGATAAAATCAGAAAAACTGATTTATTTTATATTTTATATTTTGATATTCAATTTTGATTTTTAATTGATTTAATTTCTTTTTTGAGATTTTTCAATTTAATTCCATTTTGATTTCTTTTCTCAAAATAAATTTCTTTTTCAAATTAATTCCTTTTTCTCAATTAATTATTTTTTGATGTTTTAATGGCAAATTGATTTATTAATTAAATATGCTAGGATATTTAATTGAATAAATATGATAATTGATTAAAATGATTTACTTGGAATGATTAATTAATTAAATGATTATTTAATTAATATTGAGTGATTTATTTTCCATGTGACATTGATGACTGAGAATTAATTAATTAGGTGCTCATGATTGATTTAATTTGCCTTTGGTTAGGACCCTGGTGATGTAGTCGAGATTAGGGGCCTATGGTTTAGGTGACCATTTTTAGGGTATTACAATTCCAACAATTGGTATAAGAGCTTAGTTCCTCTAAAGGAGCCTACGAGCTTGAGGAAGATCCAGAAGATTGAATCAATGAACTTCGGTTTGCAGAAGCAACTTATTGTGGCACTTGAAGATCTTGATGTAGCTATGAAAGAGAAAAGTAGCCTAAAGTTAAGTCTAGAAGCAACTGAAAATTTCATTGAATCTCTGAAAGAACAAGTGAATACATCCAGAGAGAGGAGAAAGGAACTGATGGATAAACTCAAGGAGAAAGAAGAATAATGCATCAATAATCAAGTCCTACAAGAAAAGACAAGATAAATGAACGTGAGAAGCTTGCTAGAGATAATGCAGCCCTGAAGAATGAGATGCAATCTATTGTGATGAAGCTGACAGAGGAGATTGAAGATTGGAAGAAGAATGAAGAAAATATGTCTCAGTTATTGAAGGATAGATTTGATGAATGTTGTAGGTTGAACTATGAGAATGATCAGTTGAAACTTGAATTAGTGCAATGTAAGAATGATGGACAAGAACTTGAAAGGTAGATCATAATTCTGAGAGATGAACTTTCTATTGCTAATGAGTACAAGGAAAAATTCAAAGCTAGCTCAGCTAGGCTAGATGAGATGTTAGAAACTCAGAGACATTGGAAAGGCATGAGAAAGACATTCGAGGACTTGGATATGAGAAAGGAGAATCTTCTGATTCAAGACAAAGCAATCATCAGAAGAACAAGAAACCTCTGGTAAGGCAACCCAATGCTTATAAATTCAATGGTAAATATTTTTTTTGTGGTAATTTTGGTCATATGACAAGTCAATGCAGAAATAGGATGATGAATAATGTGATCAATAATGTTCCCACCTTTGTCAGTCAATGTTCCATATGCAACAACTTTGGTCATAAGTCAAACATGTGCAAAACAATGATTCATTTTCAAAATAAGAGATGTTTTGCTTGTGGAATGTTTGGACACATTTTTAACCAATGCAGGATGAGAGAAAATCAAATGAACTTCAAGCCTATGCATGGAAATTTTGTTTGTCATGCATGCAAAAAATTCGGTCACATTGCAAAATATTGCAAAAGCAAGAATGCGAATAAGAATGGTTCGGTAGACAATAACGTATCAAATGGAAAGGGCAAAGTGAAGGTTGAAGAAGTCAAAGAGAAGCATAAGAAGATGTGGGTTAAGAAGAAAGATTAAAATGTTTAAAATGGCTCCACACCTGATTCCGGTGTTGGAACCTCATTCGATAACTAAGGAACTTTTGGCCTTAGGGGGAAGCTTTTCATGCAGATTCTTAAAAAACCCCTTTCAGAGATCTGTAACCGGTTGAGGATGGTTGCAAATGATTGAGATTAGTTGTGTAATTGATATTCGAAAGATTACATATCTATCTAAGTAACCGGTAATGAATTCTTGAAGGAGCAGGGTATTCGGAAAGCCTTTAGGGTTGTGCATTTATTACAACTTAGAGCAAGGTTTTCAGAGGATAAAAAGGCATTCTATCATTCATTCCTTACATTGCGAACAAAGAGAAAGAGAAGGAGAGAAAGGTGAATTAGACTAAGTAGAAAAAACTAAGCTTGAAGCAATTCTTAGTATCCAGTTGAATTTGAAATGATACTTATCTGTATTTGAATTGTTTTTCATACCCTAATTTTGAAATGACATCTACATCAGGTTTAGCAACTCTATTGGTGGTTGAGATCATTGAAAGGGAAAGGCCATTGTTTAAGATACATCCATTCAAATCAATTGAAGATGATTTGGAAGGAGCATTTTCCTCTGTGACGTAAGGTGTGTTGCACAATGAAGATATTAGGACATATATTCACTGTAATATCGAAGAGCTTGGGAATGCAAACATGCTATCACTATACACCAAGAATATGATGGATGGAATGGGGAATTTGAAGCCTGAATTCAAATTATTGCAAGACAAGGGTTTTATCTAGTTTTTTCATTTTTTCGGTGTTTGATGAACTCGAATATGTTAGGTATGTATTAAGCCGAATCCATGATGAGTTTATTTGGCTAAATACACCTCACAAGATCACCAAGCAAGCTATTTAAGTGGTAACCTATTTGAGTGCAACCAGTGAGATTCCTAGTCTAAGAAATGTCAAGAACACAACTGTGACAGTGGTTACTGGATCCCAACATGACAATCATTCAATGACAATAAGTGATATCATAGAGCATGATGTAAGATTTGATTTAATGGTGACAAGATATAAGGTGTACTAGTCCAATAGATAGAATTCAGTATCCGATACTACAATATTTGCAGCTTATCAGATGCTCAAGGAGGACATAAGATATTATTTGTGTGAAGTTCTTCTCAGTGAGATAATGAGCAACGTAAAAGAAGATCAAACAAGACAAGGAATATGTTTTTAAGTTTGGTTCTTTGATTTTTTGGTTGACACTTTACTTTTTGAATGAAATCCCCGGTATTGGAAAAGTACAATGGGCTTATGACAAATCAGTGGCAGTCCAAATCAAGGAAGGTTTGTAGGGATTAGGTGAAGTGGTGACTTAGAATCCGCTTTGTGTGGTTACTTTGAATCATTTCAGGCAATGAGGAAAAGAAGAGAAAGGATCCCAAAAGATATTGTTGAAAAATATGAGAATACAATCTGCTTTATGGTAGATAAAGATCAATGTTATAAGAAGGCAACACAATCTAGAACCGTTCCAATCATGACCATGGGGTGTGAGGTGGATGGAAACACACTTGATGCATATTATCAACATCTGCTAAGTAAACTAGTTGATGAAAAAGAAAAGAGGTTAAAAAATTACAAGGAGAAGGATGATCAGGCTCCAATGACAGTAGCAAGAGATAGTGTAGTTGACAAGGGTAAACAGGTTGTCACTGACTCTGATGATTTTTCTAAAGGGCCTATTGATCTCAAATCATTATCTCCTATTCAAGCATTGAAGCTAGCAACTCTTGCAGAAGCAAAAGCTAGTGAGGACTTACTCAAGTCCCACATCGTAGATAAAGAGTTGATAACATTGGCGACAAATATATTGGAGAAATTTTTTTCATTATTTAAACCGGATACAACTGATACTCCCTCTAGTAAGCTTAGAAGTATGTTGAATACTGTAGAATCTCATTTTGTGTCTTTGCAGAAGGTTGTCGATGCTAAAGTTTTGAGTCAGTTCAATGCTCTGAGATTGAAAACATTTTTGAAGATGATTGAGGGAGATAGAGTGAGTTTGATAACTGCTATGAAGAACATTCAAGGTGCATTAGATGAAGGCGACCACATATACAAGTCATTCTTGTTTCTGCCAAAGTTTACCATTGACATTGAAAAGAAAATAAGAGAATGTGGAGGTCATCTTGCTAGCATATCTCTATTAGACAGTTCAGATAACCAGAAGAGAACTGAGAGGGGGGGGTGGATTAGTTGTTACAGATTACCAAAAGCATTCACAATTTAAAATTTAATATTAGAATCCAAAACAATAATATTGGAATAGAAGTTAATCCAATTAAGCATAAACAATAATCACAGAATAAAAGCCATCCACACAACACCAAGATTTGTATGTGGAAAACCCTGTAAAGGGAAAAACCATGGTGGGAAGCCTACCCACAGTCAGATAATACTTCTGTAGTAAGTATGTGAATTATAATGAAGGAGCCTGCACTTGTAGGAAGGCCAATAGCTTAGTGCACACTACTCATCACAAAAGGAGTCTCATTGACTACATAGAAATCCAGACTACAATCTAGAGAAGTGTTGAACTGCAAAAGATAACATCTCCTATGCCTGAGTACAGTTCTGGTTAAGCTCAATACCAAAAGACTAAATCCTCTTACACAAACCTAATTCTATCTCCAGTGATCGACCAACTCCTCTGCCTGAGTGATATTACATTATTCACACATTACATTCCTTGACCATGACCTCTTACAATAACCATGATGATCTACAATGAGATCTTACACCTTATTTATACAAACCCTCGACCGTAAACAATCAGGTCAGCCACCAGACAATAAACCAATTACATAATTACAAACCATGTCGGCCTTAGACCAAAACAAATAATATCATCTCATAAGAAATCCCAGAAATACAACAATAGGTCCTGTATATGGTGAAAATGGATAACAATAATAACAATATTGAAAGGCTAAATGAATTCAACCACAAAACCCTAGCCTAACAATCAACAAAGATCCACCATAACATATGAAGATTACCTAAGACAATGCAAATCACATGAAATCACAAAGATTATACCATCACATGTCCAATAGGGTTTTGATCTCCATTCTTCCTATCTCCATTGATCTTGCTTGATATATTTGCTCTCAGATTTTATATGCACAAGAGCTCAACAAAGAACGGAATGTGGTTGCAAGTAGGATCGTAATGTAGTCAATTGATCAAGTAGTTAGGGTTTGATAATGAGGGAAGCATCTCCTTATATAGAAGACACAATAAGAAATGGAGGGATAAGATTGAGAGGTGTAAAAGGAGGTCGGCTACGATTAGAGGGTAGGTAGAAGAAATAATAAAATAATGAGAGGGGTAGGTAGTGTATGAATTAAGAGATGAATGACATGTGTCATGGGTAGAAAAGGTTAATGAATTAATTAAATAAATAAAGATTTATTTAATTAATAGAAGTAGGATAATTAAATAAATAAAAATATTTATTTAAATGAGAAATAAGGCTAGAAGAGGATAAATGAATTAATTAAATAAATAAAGATTTATTTAATTAATAGAAGAATTAGGCTTAGATAATTAAATAAATAAAATATTTATTTAATTAGACTGGACAATTTTAGGTGTCTACATTTTTCCCCTCTTTGAGACAATGCGGCTTGTCGCGTTGTTTCAAAGAAGATAAGATGAACTGATATAGAGTTGCCCCAGAATGGGAATGATATGCCCCCTCGAGAGATTGGATGAAAATGTCTAAAAAGATTGCAGACAATCTCTCGATAAGAAAGAAAGGCTAGAATGGACTGACCGGATAAAGTGACAAAGTCACGGGATAATGAAGACTGACTCAGAAAATGAAGGCGAGGGCTAGGGTAGGCTATAAGATAGACCACGGGGGAAATACATCCTCATTTTCATCTACACATTCACAAGAGCATATTGCAGAGCAAAAATAGAGTAGGAGCAGTCAACAACGATGGCTTTCACTCACAGATTCGACCGCGTTCGTCGATTCCAGAGGCCAGCAGAGGTAGGAGAGCCGGTAAGTACCACCAAACCTCCTCGTACTTTGACACATTTAATTTTGTCATTAATGCATGTCGAATAGGGTAATAAATGCACTTAGAATAGGGTCCAAAAAGTGTCAAAAATGTCCAGGTGCGTCTGTGTTGGTGCCAGGCACGTCTGTGTTCGCTAGGCGCGTTTGTGTTTGTGCTAGGCACGTCTATGTCTGGACCCGCGTCTGTGTCAATTGTGGCCACGTCTGTGCTGTTCAGGCACGTTTGTGCCAAGAAGGCATGTCTATGTCAACTAGGCGCGTCTATGCAGAGCATAGGCACGTCTGTGTCAGGCAGGCGCGTCTGTGTCAGGCAGGCGCATCTATGCAGTCTTTGAGTGCGTTTATGTCATGTAAGCGCGTTTGCGTTTGAAAAGTATGAATTTGCATCTTCTAGGTCAAATCGACAGTTCTATGATGAACATACCTGTCGATTGGATAAGTTGCTGAGAGGATACACTCAAGCAGGTCCTCTAGGAAGACTAGGATAGATCAAGGCACTTTGTGATGAACAGTGAGTACCAAGATAGAGTACTTTATGATGAACAGGGAGTACTGAAATATGAGCAGCACTTTGTGATGAACATGGAGTGCAAATGTGAGTAACACTTTGTGATGAACAGGGAGTGTCACACACGTAGTACTTTGTGATGAACAGGGAGTACCACTAGGATAAATAGCAACACTTTGTGATGAACAGTGAGTGTCACTAGAGTATATAGCCATATGCATTTAGATAAAAAGTAGCATTTTGTGATAAACAGTGAATGCCACTATAATTGACATGATTGAATTGTTTGACTGCAGGAGTATTTGCCGATGCTAGAGTCACGGGAGAGATTCCCATCGACGCAGAGGTTGCGACTTGAGTTGTCGCTCGAGGACAGAGCTGCCATCGAGGAGATAGGTTTGAGACATGTGCTGTATGTGCCTGAGTTTCGGGCAAACATGGGTTTGCTGACTGCGCTGGCTAAGAGATGGCACTCTGAGACGTGCATGTTTCATCTACCGATGGGTGAGATGACAGTCACCCTGGAGGATGTATATAGGATTATGCGGATACCGATTGATGGGGAGCTGATTCTGTATGATCGAGATGGAGACAGGGATTCCCTTAGATGAGTGTTCTAGGATCCAGGACTAGAAATGAGGGTGGGACACGTGGCATGGGATACCATGACATGGATAGAATTAGCACTACCAATAGTGTTGGCAGGAGTGATCAGTGAGTTCCTCTGTATCAGTTTTGTACCATTTTGTATTGTAGACACCTGCGGGTGCTTTTGTAGCCATATGATTTTGACATCATTGTATCATGACACTTTTGATTATATATATGAGATGATTCATCTTTGCGGCAGCTATATGCATGTGTACCTATGTGATGAGATGTTCTTATGTGATGTTTGTTTTTATGCTATGATGTGATGCAGTTGTGATATCTATATGTATGTATGAAATGCTTATATGTTGTAATGTAGGTGTAACTACATGAAATGCAAATGTTTTTGGTGTGTCATTATACTTAGTCATGTGATAGCAGGCTATGCGGACTCGAGAAGGATGATGGAAGTCAATCAAGAAAGGGGGGATGAAAGACAGAAGATATGAAAGTGAAAGAGCTTCTTGTGCGTTATCATCATTGAGCTTTATTATGGCAAGTAGGTTATGACAATCAAGGCATATGTTCGACCCAGAAAGTCATTGTACTCGTTTGCATGGAGATAAGACACTCACAAAAAAGGAATGCCCCAGTTCACACTAGACTCACAGTGTCCTCATATCCTTGGACAAGTCATAGCATTACTAAGAGACAATCCACAGACAGCAAAAGAAAATAGGTGACGATACCCCATCCTCGCCTTTCTAGTCAAAGACATCCTGGAGATAGAATCTCTAGTCAAAGACATCCCGGAAAAGCTAAAAGACATGTTACCAAAAAAGATGAAATCAAAAGAAAACCAAGACTCGACACCAACATCCACTGTAGTCCTCAAGTTTAGTGTCTCTTGTCACTTGTAGAAGTCTTATTTGATTGTGGTCACAATGTTTACTTTCACAGAAAGGATAGATAGCACTGAACCATATGTTGTCTGAGTCTTTTGAAAGATTTGATTTGTTGAAGCCCATTGTTGCTGCTGTGTCTCATCTAAAACTGACTGAATCCATGAAACTAATACTTTATTGCGGAGAAGATGAAACTTTATTGCGGATCTGTGATGCAAATGTTGCTTTATTGCGGATTGTGCACGAATAGACTGAAGGAAGTTGGAAGAAACTGTACTTCTTGAAACATGTGATGTTCTCAGTTCCACACCCATCACTAGACGTAGGATTTGCCTTAGCCATAGATAGGATCTAATTTATTATGTATGGAAAGGGATGAAAAGGAATGTTTATTATGAATGGCGAACCAATCTTAGGTAGATCAATAACAAGCCATGACGGGAATGGGTAAGTTTATTATGAACGAATAGGTTGTGAGTGTGTGCAAAGTGAAAGGATGAAAGTGAATCTTGAAGGAGGGAGGAGCAACGTCTCTACGCATGGTGCTGGTGACCCAGTTTTCACCATGGTACTTGCCTAGGGCGCCACCGAAGTGGTTTTCACCATTGGACGAAATTATTTCTCTTTACTTTTTTTGATTTTTCAATGTTTTTTGTGTCACAAGGCACCTGTTTGCCAGGTTTTCACCAAGTAACGATTTTTTTTTGTTTTATAATTTTTTTTTGTATTTTTTTATTTTTTTTATTTTTTTGTATTTTTGAAATTAGGATATTCTGAAGAGCTATGTGTAAAACCTACGAAGGTGTATGCTGTTGATAGGATCCTCCAAAGGTTCACCTTCTGTAGTTGAAAGCTGATATGCACCAGATCCATATGTTGCTGTAATGATGTAAGGACCAAGCCAATTTGGTTCAAACTTGCCCTTCTTCTCTCTGTCTTGTTGATTTTTAGGATTTTCTCTGAGAACTAAGTCACCCACCTCAAATGTGCGAGGCTTGACCTTATGATTGTAGCTGTGACTCATTCGTTGTTGGTAAGCTTTGAGATGACTATAAGCAGTTTGTCTTCGTTCATCCAATAGTTCCAGCTCTTGTAAGCGAGAGACCCTATAGTCTTCATCACTGATGATGTTTTGCAAAGAGACCCGTAAAGAGGGTAGCTCGACCTCAATAGGCAAGATGGCTTCAGAACCATAGACTAGTGAATAGGGTGTAGCTCCTGTAGGTGTACGGACACTTGTGCGGTAGGCCCAAAGTGCAGGATTAAGTTGAATATGCCAATTACGACCAACATCGTCGACTGTCTTCTTTAGGATTTTAAGGATTGTTTTATTAGGCACCTCAGCTTGGCCATTACCTTGGGGGTAGTATGGTGTGGAGAAACGATGGGAGATATGGAAGCGGTCACAGAGTTCACGAACATCCTAATTTTTGAAGGGACGCCCGTTATCAGTGATAATGGAAACAGGAATACCGTATCGGCAAATGATATAGTTGAGGATGAATGTAGTAATTTGTTTTCCAGTAACTTATGTGAGAGGTACGGCTTCAATCCATTTTGTAAAATACTCTGTGGCAGTGATAATGAATTTATGACCATTGGAAGAAGGAGGGTGAATCTTGCCGATGAGATCGAGTCCCCATTGACAAAAGGGCCAAGGAGACGCAAGCGGTTGAAGTTCTTGTGCTGGCGCATGTATGAGATCTCCATGAATTTGACATTGCTTACATTTCTTGACAAAATGATATGAGTCTTTCTCCATATTGGGCCAGTAATATCCAGTCCTGATGAGTTTCTTGGCCAAGGTAGGACCACTAGCATGTGGACCACATATTCCTTCATGCACTTCCCATAACGCAATCTGAGCTTCGTCGCTTTCTAAACATCTAAGAAGAGTGCCATCTAGACCTCGCTGGTATAGGATATCAACTAAAATGACATATCGAGAGGATTGGCGAATGAAAGTGCGACGTTGGTTATTTGATAGATCAGGAGGTAAAGTATTGTCTCGTAGGTCTGTGAAAATGGAACCATATAACTGGGATTCGGGACCGACAACGCATAGCGTCTCAGTAGGCATGATCTCATATGAAGTGATCAAAAGGTTATCCACCAAGAACTCATAGCGGGTCTCATTTGGAGGTAGATCGATCAGTGAAGCAATTGTAGCCATGGCATCTGCGGCGCGATTCTGCTCTCTTGGTATCTGCTCAAAGTCTATCTTTGTGAAATGTTGTTTTAGACCATCCACCATTTGTTTATAAGGCATAAATTTTCATCTTTTGTTTGGTAATCATCAGTTGCTTGATGGATGACAAGTTGGGAGTCCCCAAAAACACGAAGTTCCTGGATCTTCCATTGAACTGCAATTCGTAATCCTGTTGTTAATGCCTCATATTCCGCTATATTGTTAGTGCAAGGAAATGATAAGTGGTATGATTTTGGTATAGAATCCCCTCGAGGAGTTATAAAGAGGATGCCAGCTCCTGCCCCATGTTGTGTATATGAGCCGTCAAAGTATAGTTGCCATGGCTTTGCATGTGACATTGTCAAAATGGATTCATCTGGAAATTCTGAACTTAGAGGAACATCATCTATCATGGGAGCATCTGCTAATTGATCTGCGATGGCTTGTCCTTTTATTGCTTTTCTATCCACATACTCGATGTCGAATTCACTCAGTATCATTACCCATTTGGCCAGTCGCCCAGTAAGTGTTGCCTTATTGAGAAGGTATTTCAATGGATCTATCCTTGCAACTAACTTTGTCTTATGAGTAAGCATGTAATGTCGTAATTTCTGTGAAGCAAAGACCACAGCAAGGCATGCGCGCTCAATTGGTGTGTAGTTTATCTCATATCCCACCAATGTGCGACTGATATAATATACTGCTTTTTCCTTGCCTTCAACAATTTGTTGCGCTAAGAGTGCCCCCAATGCTGTTGGAGTAGCTGAAATGTATAATAACAGTGGTTGATCTGGAACTGGTGGCATCAGAACTGGCGGATTTAGAAGATAATCTTTGAGCATCTGGAAAGCTTGTTGACAGTTGTCATTCCATTTGAATTTGATGTTTTTATGTAGCAGGTGCTGAAAAGGATTACACTTATCTGCCAGTTGTGCTATGAATCTTTGAATGGACTGGAGTCTGCCTTGTAAGGATCGAAGTTGACTGATATTTCTTGGTGGTTGCATTTCCAAGATAGATTTGACTTTTGCTGGATCCGCTTCAATTCAACTTTTGGATACAATGAATCCTAGGAGCTTCCCCGAGGTTACTCCACAGACACATTTCTTAGGGTTTAATCTTACTTTGTATTTTTCCAATCAATCAAAGGCAACTGAAAGTATGTCCAAATGTGTATTTTTGTCTATTGATTTGACCAAGAGGTCGTCAACATAATCTTCCACAGTTACATGCATGAGATCATGAAAGATAGTAGTCATGGCTCTTTGATATGTAGCACCTGCATTCTTTAGCCCGAAAGGCATGACATTCCAGCAGAAAGTTCCCCATGCGCAAGTAAATGATGTTTTGTGTTGATCCTCGGGTTTGATCCTTATCTGATTATAACTAGAGAATCCATCCATTAATGATAGCATTTCATGACTTGCTGTGAGATCAACAATCAAGTCAATGTTTGGTAATGGGAAGTCATCCTTTGGACAAGCTTTGTTAATGTCTCTGAAATCTGTGCAAATTCTGATGCTACGGTCTGGTTTACTGACAGGTACCAAGTTGGAGATCCATTCAGGATAATCAATTGGGTGTATGAATCCAACATCGAGTAATTTATCAAGTTTTGCTTTGACTAGTAATGGCACTTGTGGATGCATTTTTCTTAATTTCTGTTTTACTGGTTTTGTCCCCGGGTTGACTGTCAGATGATGCATTACCAAATCTGGATCCAATCCAGGCATATCAGCGTATGACCAGGCGAAGTTGATTTGTCGCTTTTTGAAGAAACTTATGAATTTTGACCTTTCAGACTCTGTCAATGATTGAGCTAGGAATATGTTGTGTGGAACCTCTTCTGTACCAATGTTTGTTTTGATAGTCTCCTCTACCAACATGGATGATTTTTCCTCATATGATGCTGGGAGAATGTCAAGCCTTCCATCTTCGGGCGCCTCAGAGAGGTTTTCACCCTCAGATATGTCCTTTCTTTTTACTTTTTTGGGGTTAGATAGCGCCACAATGTGGTTTTCGCCATAAGACCCTTGATTTGTTCTTATTTTCACATTTTTGTGACTCGAAGGTCCGACACCCTCACCAAAATATGCCACGCTATTGAGTTCTATGGTGTATCCTGCTTTATGGTCTCCAGGGGGAAGATTATCTCGTATGCCTAGATAGTCAATAAAAGCTTCATCGTTTTGGAATGTATCCAACTGTGCAGGTCCTTCATGATCCCAGTCAATGAGTTGGTGGTGAACAAGGGGAAGGCCGTTAATGTCTCTGAAGTTAGCGGGGCTAAGAGTGAAGATGT
This sequence comes from Cryptomeria japonica, assembly GCF_030272615.1. Lineage (NCBI taxonomy): Eukaryota > Viridiplantae > Streptophyta > Pinopsida > Cupressales > Cupressaceae > Cryptomeria > Cryptomeria japonica. Next base: position 974,947,715 of record NC_081407.1, read on the forward strand.
GGTTATATTCGGGTATGTCAAGGTAATTATCGAGGTCATCAATGGCACTCTCCTCATCAATTTCGATCACGAGCGAATCCAAATTATCATCACTAGTAGCGCATTCCAAAATAGGTGTTCTCATCCTATGTGATTTCAACCTAGAACCTTGAGACAAGGACTATGTAGACTACTCATGGGTTGTTTCTTGACCAACTCTGAATTTGTTATAAAACTCCTCCTCTTCTGTGGGTTCACCGGGCTCTCTGAATGTCTCGGTGAGCTCGTAGTCACTAGAAGACTTGTCGGAACCCCATTCCCATTCGTTGGAATCTGTGGAATAGCGATTCTCTTGTTGAATTTTGGCAGCTTTGATTTGTAAGGGTTCTTCTGTCCTTTGGGTGTGGACCTTGGGAGTTAAGAAACCAAGTCCTTTTGAGCGTTCCTTCTTGAAAGCCAATTCAGGTTGTAAAGGTTCAATGATGCCTTCCTTTCGTAACCCCAGAGGGATTTTTCCATCATACCCGAATTTTTGTAGAATTTTGAAGCCTTTGCCATATTTATCACATGGTAGATTGATGTGGTCTTGTGTTTCCTCTTCATTTTCTCTGAAAAGCATTTGGTATAAATCTTCCTCTTCTAGTTCACCCCATCTTTGAAAGGTAGTAGGGTCCCATTTGAGCATCATGATGGAGATTTGCTTGTTAGGATGTGGTCTTCCATATTCTTTTGGGGAACTCATGACTTGTCTTAAGTACATGGTCTAATTGAAAGTATATTCCCCCATGCCTTTGTCCTGAAACTTGCCTTTAAGCTCACCTTGTTTTGATGTCGAAGGTTTTAATGACTCAGGATCAATGTATGTCGACGAAGGAACAACCTCCCGATTACTAGGAATGATGGTCTCAGTCTTTTATTTCAGGTTATTGCAATATATGAATGGATTAGGATCACCGTTAACTATTACTTCCACTCCATTATGAGGAAACTTAATGCATTGGTGATATGTGGATGGGACTGCCCTCATTTCATGGATCCAAGGATGTCCTAACAATATGTTATAAGTGAGATTTAAATCTAGGACTTGACAGACCACATCCTTTGTAACTGGCCCAACTCTGAGAGGTAAGATGACTGTACCCTTGGATGAACACTCTTCATCATCATATGCCTTAATGGTGATCTTGTTTGTAGAATTCACAGCTTTATCAGAATATCCCAATTGTGTGATAGTGCTTAATGTGCAAATGTTTAGACCTGCTCCTCCATCTATCAGGACTCGTTTTATTCGATGTTTGTGTATGAAGGCTTCAATGTGTAATGGCGCATTATGCGGCTGACTTACAGAGGCGTCATCAGCTTCCGTGAAAGTAAGTGAATGTGGAATGGAAAGGTATCCCACCATGGCTTGAAACTAGTCCACGTTTAGATCAGTAGGAGCAACAATATCTCTCAAGATTTTATCAAGAATGGCTTTATGTGCGGGAGATATGCATAATAGCTCAAGGATTGAAATGAGCGCGGGTGTCTTCCCTAACTGTTCTACAAGGTCATACTCAGGTTTGGTTGATGAAGAAGTTGTGTTTTTAGTTGGAGCACCTTGCAAAGTGATTTTGCCTCGACGGGTTGTAACATGACATTCAGAGGTAGGTTCGGAAGAAGATCCAACACCTTTTAGGACAATCCTGGGTCTCTGAGTAGAATTCTCAGACGCTTTGTCCTTGATGATAATGGTAGAGACATAATTGTCCATTGAAATATGATTAATAGTTGAATCATAATTGTAAGATGCTCTGGTATAGTTGGTTTGATCCTCTGTGACTTTAGCTTTTCCCTTGTCATGTTTTGGGAATGGTTCCTTGAACATCTCATGTTCTTGATTAGATGAATGTCCCTCAATCTCAATGATGACAATTTCCTATCTTATGACCCTTGCTCTTATGAAATTCACAATACTCATCATCATTCCACCAATTTGGTTTAACCTTTGGTTCATATGGAGGAAAATTTGGAACTGTGATTACCTTATTTGCCACAAGCTTCTTAAAAACTGACTCAAGTGGTTCTCCCACTGGAGTGTACTTCCTTCATGATCTGGAAGTTGTTTGAGTATTCACTTGATTGTTTGTAGAACTTGATCCTGAAAAGATGACTTTGGGTCGCACTGTGTTGGCATCGACAACACCATCATTGACTGTGTTCTTGTTTTTATTCCAAAATCTTGGCTTGTCTTTTCCTTTAAAGTCATCTTTGTTTTCCTTGAATATCTTAATGACTCCTTGTTCAATTAGGACCTTTTCTGTCGCTAAGCCCTTTTCAATGACGTCCTTGAAGGTGGACAAACAAGCTTTTCTTAAGTCATAACCAATGTCTTTGTTGACATTTTGGGTGAACATTTCTACCATTTGTTTCTGTGGAATTTCACAAGAGCATCTGCTGGCTAGATTTCTCCATCTTTGTAAAAATGATGCAAAAGATTCTCCCTCTTTTTGTTTAGTATTGCACAAAGTAGTGACTGATATGTCTGTCTCTATGTTGTAGGAGAAATGTTGAATAAATGCCTCTGCTAAGTCACCCCATGACTTAATTCCAGGTTGAAGTTGGGAGAACCATTCCATAGCTTGATCACCTAAGCTTTGTGGGAATAATCTCATCAAATATGTCTCTTTTGCTGCTACCTCAATGCAAGCTGTGAAAAATTGTCTTATGTGTTCCTTAGGATCCCCTTTTCCTCTATACTTATCAAATTTAGGCGTCACAAAGTGTGTAGGAAAAGGAGGCATTAGAATGCTCTTGTCAAATGGATAAGGACATATGTCTCTCATTGTGTATGTTGGCTTTGGTGGGCCAACACACATGGTCCCCAGGCATATATGGTATGCTGTGTCACCAGCGTCTCCAGTGCTCCTCCCCAACCCACAACCAAACCCCATGTCGCCCTGTTCGGACACAGGAAACCACTGATAGCTCCTCCGATCACTACCGGCAATGCTAACCCAGTGGCTATCATGGTGTCCCATGCCACGTGTCCTGCCCTCATCTCTAGTCCAGGGTCCTGGAATACTCATCTCAGGGCCTCTCTATTACCATCTCGATCGTATGGGATCAGCTCCCCATCGATTGGTATCCTCATAATCCTGTACACATCCTCCAGGGTGACTGTCATCTCACCCATCGACAGATGAAACGTGCACATCTCAGAGTGCCATCTCTCAGCTAATGCAGTCAGCAGTCCCATGTTCGCCTGAAACTCAGGCACATACAACACATGTCTCAAACCCATCTCCTCGATAGAGGCTCTGTCCTCGGCTGTCAACTCAGGTCGCAACCTCTGAGTAGACGGGAATCTCTCCCGTGACTCCAGCATCGGCAAATACTCCTGCAGTCAAACAATTCAATCATGTCAGTTATAGTGGCATTCACTGTTTATCACAAAATGCTACTTTTTATCTAAATGCATATGGCTATCTACTCTAGTGACACTCACTATTCATCACAAAGTGTTGCTATTTATCCTAGTGGTACTCCCTATTCATCACAAAGTACTACGTGTGACACTCCCTGTTCATCACAAAGTGTTACTAACATTTGCACTCCCTGTTCATCACAAAGTGCTGCTCATATTTCAGTACTCCCTGTTCATCACAAAGTACTCTATCTTGGTACTCACTGTTCATCACAAAGTGCCTTGATCTATCTTAGTCTTCCTAGAGGACCTGCTTGAGTGTATCCTCTTAGCAGCTTATCCAATCGACAACATATGTTCATCACAGAACTGCCGATTTGACCTAGAAGATGCAAATTCATACTTTTCAAACGCAAACGCGCTTACATGACATAAATGCGCTCAAAGACTGCATAGACGTGCTTGCCTGACACAGACACGCCTGCCTGACACAGACGTGCCTATGCTCTGCATAGACGCGCCTAGTTGACATAGACGTGCCTTCTTGGCACAAACGCGCCTGAACAACATAGACGCGACCGCAATTGATACAGACGCAGGTCTAGACATAGACGCACCTGGCACAAACACAGACACGCCTGGCACAAACATAGACGCACCTAGCGAACACAAACGCACCTGGCACCAACGCAGACGCGCCTGGATGTTTTTGACACTTTTTGGACCCTAGTCTAAGCACATTTATTACCCTATTCGACATGCATTAATGACAAAATTAAATGCGTCAAAGTACGAGGAGGTTTGGTGGTACTTACCGGCTCTCCTGCCTCTGCTGGCCTTTGGAATCGGCAAACGCGGTCGAATCTGTGAGTGAAAGCCATCGCTACTGACTGCTCCTGCTCTATTTTCACTCTGCAATATGCTCTTGTGAATGTGTAGATGACAATGAGGATGTATTTCCCCCGTGGTCTATCTTATAGCCTACCCTAGCCCTCGCCTTCATTTTTCGAGTCAGTCTTCTTGGACCATATCCTAGGTTTGAGGTACCCATTGGAGGAGGTGCATGTTGCATATATGGATGATATTGATCATACACATGTTCATATGGAGGAGGTCTATAATGATGTTGCAAACTACTCTTAGGTGGAGATCGACTTCTTGGACCATATCCTATGTTTGAGGTACCCATTGGAGGAGGTGCATGTTGCATATATGGATGATATTGATCATACACATGTTCATATGGAGGAGGTCTATAATGATGCTGCGTATATGGACCACTTGGTATAGATTCATGTTGAGGAACACCATATCTATTTTGTGCATGTATACCATATTCTACAGGCATGTCATGTTCCATTGTGTTGCCCCCAAATTTGACATGAGGTTTCCTTGTGTCCAAATTTTGAGCATGCCTTTGAACATCCAATTGTTTTGGTGGTTGATCCTTAGCATTAGTATGTGATTGAGCATATTTTTCTCCATAATATTTCCATAATGGTCTATGAAGGTAAGTATCATATGTTTGACCATGTGTATGTGGGACCTCTGGTTTTTGAAGCAAAGCTGATGGTGATTCAGGTACCATATGTGGTCCTCTATTTCCTCCACTATTAGGTCTCCTTTGATCCATATTGGAGTGAGGTTGTTGCAAAGGTCTATGTTCCATTATTTGAGACATGTCAAAATCATGAGGTATCTTGGCTCCACTTTGTGCCATCATTTGTAAGAAGTATTGTCTATCCCTCCTCATTATTTCCTCAACCAATCGATTGAAATGGGGATTCATAATGGATTCTTCCACATCTGCTGAATGTACTGAAAAGTTGTCCACATTGTCATTGTGTGTAGAATTGTTGTTTATAGTGTCCATGTTCTCAACATTTGGAATGTTTCTATAGGCATCCATGTCAGGTAATGTGGTATGATCAGAATTGAAAAAGATCTCATTGTCATACTCATAAGAACTCATGTTTGCGGACTCTTGAGCCTCTTGAGTTTCTCTCCTAGATTTTTGAAGACGGGTTTCAACCATGAACTAGGTATTGACCAAGATGTGAGAGACTAGATGAAAAATGGAAAGAGTATGGAAGACCAAGAGTTGGGTGGAATGTAAATGAATCTGAAGTGTACTTGCAATGTCCAAAGTGTAAGACCAAGTATGTATGTAGTAGAGTAGGTGTGACTTCCAAAGAGAGGATAGTTTCTCTTGATGAGGTAAGTTGACCTTGAGTCTAAGTAAGACCAAATGAGACCCAAAGGTAAGAAACCTTGATGAGGGACCACTTAGCAAAGTGTTGTTGTATGCAGTGTGTTGACAAAGTATGATGAGGACAAGCAAGTGACCTTTTGACTCAAGTTTAGACAAATGTGAATGTAAAGTGAGATGTAAAGCAATGATGGACTTTGTGAGACCCAAAGACAGGTTGAATGCTAAATGAAACCCTGGAGAAATGACCTAGGAATCTCAAGAATTCTGAAACTGACTGTGTTTGTTTGCTGGACTGTAACATTTTTTCAATTCTGGACACAGACGCGCATGTATACTTCACAGACGCGGTTTCCCGACACAGGCGCAGCTCTGTTTAACACGAACGCGCTTCTGAGATTTTTTTGTTTGCCAAATGCAATGTTGACCATTGGAACATAGACGCGATTCTGTCCTTCACAGATGCGGCTAGACAACACAGACGCTATTATGCCCGACACAGACACGTTTCTGCAAATTTTGTGCAATTTTTCCAATCTGTGAAGTTGTTTTGTTGTGACCCAATCTGATTGTTTTCGTGACAAGAGGACACAGTGTTGATGAAAACCCAATGTTTGCAAGTTTCTAGACTCAAAATGACTCCAAGAAAAGTGTGTTGTTTGATGTAAAAATGTTTGGCATACACTTGAAGACACAAAAGACACAATGTTTTGCTGTTTGGTTTTGAATGTTTTGAATGTTTAAAATAAGTCAAGCACAATTCTTATGGCTGGCCAAGACAATAGTTATTGATCCCACATGAGGTTTTACCCTCGAGGCTATGCTATTCAGAGCGGATACTTAGATGCTTGACCTCATTGGCTCCACCCTCGGCACTCACTTCTCGGGTCAGCCAAGCATCAGTCCCCACGAAAACTCCCCGTGGTGAACTTTGTATCTCTACTAAGAACCGTATGTGTGTGGGCTGCTACCAGAGGTCCGACCTCCTGCCCCAACAACTAGAAGGATTTGGGCTTCTAAAACAAAAAGGTGCTAGTAAGGGCATCCGCTCGTGTGGCCATACATGCGGCACTTTCAGCTCTGTAAATATAGAAGGCTCCCAGCCGGTAGGGGTTACGCCCTACAAATGATCAAATAAATTTGATCAAACGGGTTTATGGGGAGACATAGTGTTGGTATAAACTAATCAGCACACGTTATTCATAGTTTTCACCATGAATACATTTATTTATAGTGGTTCGGAAGAAGATGGCTTTTCTTTTGCTACCACTTGGGTCGTTCTCTTCTCACTAGTAGTCCTAATGACCACATGGGAAGATAGGCCCTCTAAAGATTAAACAAAAAGAGCCTATTGCTCAAGACACAAAAGACAATGATTCAATTTTAGTGCACCAATGGAAGTGTTTGCTAGTCTATGAAAACAAGGCACACAATAAAAATCCAAAAACCCTTGCCAAGGACCTGCACCAAAGATTTGTTAGTAGTTTGGGTTGTTTCAAATGATCACCCCTTCCTGCTAGCACACAAGTTAGGTAAATTTTAAAACCCAAAAGACTATGAGAATAGGGGCCTTCAACCAAACGATTTTGCTTCCAAGATAAGCTGCACCAATTTTGTTAGCTAGATCTGAAAATGTTAGTCCAAAAATAAACTAGATCTGAAACTTCAAATGCAAAATCCGAAAACTGAATCAATAGAAAATCCAAAATTTTGAAACAGGTGATACACAGATGTGATTACCCTCGACACAGACACGACTCTGTGACACAAATGCGGTTCTGTGAGACACACACGCGGATAAAAACCACAGGCGCGCTTCCGAGACACAGACGCGGATAAAAATGACACAGACGTGTTTCCGTAACACAGACGCGCCTTTCGGAAACCTGCAAAATAAAATTTTGTCGAAAACACGGACGTGATTCCAGATGTTGCAGACGCGCTAGAAAATAAAAAACGCGATCGGAAAGTATGCAGATGCGAAAATTTAAAAAATGTTGTTGGAAATGCCAGATCTGCAACTTCAAACACAAAATCTGCAACAAAAGGTTAAATGCAAAAGGGACAAGAGTCCCACCGGGCGTGCCAAAATGTATATGGTGAAAATGGATAACAATAATAACAATATTGAAAGGCTAACTGAATTCAACCACAAAACCCTAGCCTAACAATCAACAAAGATCCACCATAACATATGAAGATTACCTAAGACAATGCAAATCACATGAAATCACAAAGATTATACCATCACATGTCCAATAGGGTTTTGATCTCCATTCTTCCTATCTCCATTGATCTTGCTTGATATATTTGCTCTCAGATTTTATATGCACAAGAGCTCAACAAAGAACGGAATGTGGTTGCAAGTAGGATCGTAATGTAGTCAATTGATCAAGTAGTTAGGGTTTGATAATGAGGGAAGCATCTCCTTATATAGAAGACACAATAAGAAATGGAGGGATAAGATTGAGAGGTGTAAAAGGAGGTCGGCTACGATTAGAGGGTAGGTAGAAGAAATAATAAAATAATGAGAGGGTTAGGTAGTGTATGAATTAAGAGATGAATGACATGTGTCATGGGTAGAAAAGGTTAATGAATTAATTAAATAAATAAAGATTTATTTAATTAATAGAAGAAGTAGGATAATTAAATAAATAAAAATATTTATTTAAATGAGAAATAAGGCTAGAAGAGGATAAATGAATTAATTAAATAAATAAAGATTTATTTAATTAATAGAAGAATTAGGCTTAGATAATTAAATAAATAAAATATTTATTTAATTAGACTGGACAATTTTAGGTGTCTACAGGTCCTATCCACATGTTACATTAATGCTAATGCATAACCTAGATCAATCAAGACAGGGTATAGGTCCAAACACTTCAACAATGATCTCCAAATGCCAAGTCTGGAACAAGATCACCAACAACATCCCAAAACTCCATCAGAGGCTGCACCAACATCAATTATTCAATGCATCAAAGATCTCCACCAAAAGCTTTGCTGATGAAACCCTCACCGGAACCAGAAACCAATCTTCTAAGTAAGTAGGATAGCATCCAATCACCAGACCAAAACCAACTGACGAAATATGAGTATGAGTATCATGAACAAGACAATGCCATCATCAGATTATACCGGAGCCTACCAGATCATGCCAGATCTAAGTTAACCAAAAACCACTCAACCTACCGGGACTAGAAGGGTGCCAGTAAAGCATCCAAACAACTAGTCTTGACATCAATGACAAAACATCAATACAACACATAATCAATTCCACCAAATGGCCAACAATCTCCCCCTTTGGCATTGATGGTAACACTAGATGTAAAAAACATATAAGTACCAAGAAATGCCAAACAAGTCTCCCCCTGTGGAAGACAACCAACAATCCCTTGCATATAGCTCTGAATATCAATGACTCTCCCTCTTTGAATAATATCTCTGTAAAAGCTCTGAATTTCTTTTTCACATCACTATCTCTCCCCCTTTGACATCAATGCCATAAATCTAACAAAAATATCAAAGCAAAAAGCATAAGCCTCTGAATCTCATAGCTAACTACTCCCCCTGAGCAATAGCACCCACATTAGTGCCAGAATGAATGCCATACTGATGCCAAACCACATCAATCAATGCCATACTGATGCCAAATCTTTGATAATGAATGCCATACTGATGCCAAACCGCATCAATCAAGTCTCTGCCAGAGGGGCAAAATCCCCCAATCTATCTCTCAGGTACTCAAATGATTCCTTGGATAAAGCTTTAGTGAAAATATCTGTAATATGTTCTTTAGTGTTCACATAAACCAATTTAACTTCATTTGCTTCCACCTTCTCCTTCAAAAAGTTATACTTGATAGATATGTGCTTTGTCTTAGAATGAAATACTAGATTCTTTGATATATCAATAGCAACAGAGTTATTGCAGTGAATAACTACTGGTGCATCACAATCCACCTTTATATCCTTCAACATTTGCTTCATCCATAAAAATTGTGTACAATTAGTAGTAGCAACAACATACTCAGCTTCAGCAATAGATAAAGAAGTACATGACTATTTCTTGTTGATCCATGAAACCAACTTCTTTCCAAGAAAGAAAGCCCCACCGGAACTATTTTTCTGGTCATCAACATCTCCAACCCAATCAACATCTGTATATGCACATAAAGTAAAGTTATGATTCTTAGGGTACCATAAGCCATATTCTGATGTACCTTGCAAGTATCTAAAAATCCTTTTCACAGTCATCTCATGATTTTCTCTAGGATCACTCTGAAATCTTGAAACAATACAAACAACATTCATAATGTCAAGCCTAGTCTGAGTCAAATAAAGTAGACCTCCACTCATAGATTTGTATCTTGTAGGATTTATTGGTGCAAAAACATCTTTCCTTGTCAATTTCTCACTTGTAACCATAGGTGTACTTACCGGTTTAGAATCTCCCATACCAAATTTCTTCAACAATTCCTTAGCATATTTAGTTTGATAAATAAAAATACCATTGTCAGTCTGAGTAATCTACAAACCTAAGAAAAATTGCATCTCACCAATCATAGACATCTCAAATTCTTTCTCCATATTCTTAGAAAATTCTATGCATAATTTGTCTTCACCTCCCAAAATAATGTCATCAACAAATACTTCAACAATCAATATATCATCATCAATGATTTTATAATATAAATTACTATCAACACTGCCCTTAGTAAAACCAAGCTTCAAAAGATATTTATCCAACCTTGCATACCAAGCTCTAGGTGCTTGTTTCAACCCATATAAAGCTTTCCTTAATTTGCAAACCATATCAGTATCATCTGATAGTGAAAAACCATCAGGTTGCTCAATATCAACTTCCTCATCAAGATCCCCATTCAAAAATGCGCATTTAACATCCATCTGATAAACCTTGTAGTTTTTATAAGCAACATAGGCAAGAAATAATCTTACAGCTTCAATCCTAGCTACCGGTGTAAAAGTTTATCCATAATCAATTCCTTTCTTCTGAGAATATCGTTTACAAACCAATCTAGCCTTATTCCTTATAACTTGACCATTTTCATTCAATTTATTCCTATAAACACATTTAGTTCCAAAGACATTTTTATTTTTAGGTCGGGGAACCAAAGTCTGTGTTATTTTTCTCAATCTCATTTAATTCTTCTTCCATATCTTTTAACCAAAATTCACCTTTACATGCCTCAATTACTGATACTGGTTCAACTTGTGAAATTAAACATACCTCATTAATTGGCAGTCTTCTTCTTGTCATCACTCCATTTCTCTTATCCCCAATTATTTGATCTTCAAAATGATTCAATCTCACATACCTAGCAGTTTTCTGACTCTCTGTTCCTCTTTCCTATTCTTTAGCTACTATAGAATTCTCTGATATTGCTAGAGTAACTGGTTCGACTCTCTGTTCTGGTAAAGGTGCTACCAGTTCAGAAATAATCATTTCCACTACCGGTTCCTTCTCATAAATTCTGATTTGACTTTTTCTCAGCTCATCTACTTTGACATTAGCACTCTCCACTATTCTTTGCAATCTCTTGTTATAACATCTATATACTTTGCTTTCATTAGAATAACCAAGAAATATGCCTTCATCACATCTAAGATCAAATTTCCCAATAGTATCATCTCTCCTGATATAACTTTTACTACCAAAAATTATGAAATACTTAATTGTAGGTGTGTTGCCAAACCATAATTCATAAGGTGTCTTACCGATTTCTCCTTTGATATGTACTATGTTGAATGTGTAAACTGCTATACTCACTACTTCTCTCCAGTAGATATAAGGTAGACTTGCCTCCATCATCATTGTTCTAGCAACATCCAAGATAGTTCTATTTTTCCTTTCCACAACTCCATTTTGTTGAGGTGTCCGGGGAGCAGAAAATTGTCTTCTTATACCATGCTTGTCAGAAAATGTTATTAAACTCACCGGATGTGAATTATCCACCATGATCTAATCTCAAACATTTAATCTTCAATCCTGTCTCAGTTTCCACCTTAGCCTTAAAAATTTTAAACTTTTCAAATGCTTCATATTTTTCTCTCAAAAGTAACCCACATCATTCTAGAATAATCATCAATGATTAGCATGAAATATCTATCACCATGAAAACTTTTAACTCTAGCAGGGCCACACAAATCAGTATGAATAAGATCAAGAACATCATTTGATATATCTTGTATACTCCTAAAAGAGGTTCTGACCTATTTATCCAATTGGCATTCTTTACATACCAGATTATAGGGCTTCATAATCTTAGCTATATCTCTAACAACCTTAGTTGAACTGATCTTCGCAATGTAATCAAAATTCACATGACACGGCCTTTTATGCCATAACCAACTCTCATCAATCTATGTAATCAAACATGTTTTCTCATCGGAGTTCAAATGAAATATGTTACCTTTTGTCTATGTACCAGTTGCAATCTCTAAGCTAGATCTGTTAATGATTTTGCATTTTCCATCCTTGAATTGTAATTGAAATCCCTTATCTACCAATTGTCCTACATTCAAAAGATTATGCTTCAAACCTTCAATATAATAGACATTTTTAGTATTGTTCTTACCATCCAATGATATAGTTCCTTTTCCTTTAATCATACATGCCTTGTTATCTCTAAATCTAACTAGTCCACCATTAATTTCTTGCAAAGATAGAAACTTCCCTTTATCTCCAGTCATATGATGTGAACAACCACTGTCAATTACCCATTCATCCTTGTCCTCAATTTTAGCAGCAAGTGCCTTCTCCTCAGGTAGATTCTCTTCCAGTGTTGGATCATCTTCCTTGATAGCCAAGAATACCCATTCTTTCCCATTGCTGGATCCACTAGCAGAGTCTTCTTCTGGTTCATTATCTGAATTAGTAATGCCTTCCTCATCCGCTATGTAGCATGATTTGTCTTTGTTTTTCTTGAATCTATACTTGTTCTGATATCCAGGGTGAGGCTTAAATGATCTTTTAACTCTTTTTTCAAATCTTGAATTCCTTTCAGGACATCTAGATGCAAAATGACCAATCTTATTACATGCAAAAAATTTAAAAGGTGCTTTGCCTTCATACTTCCTATCGGTCCTTTCGGTACTCTTCTAGCAAATAGTGCTTCAAGTTTCTCAAACTCATCATCTTCTCTCTTTGGATCTTCTAGATCTTTTTCATATAAACCTTTCTAGTCTTTCTTACCAGTTGTAGATGTAGATGCATGAAAAGCAGGTTCAGTCTTCACAGCTCTAGAAAGTCCAAATTCCTCAAGCTCAAAAGAAGATAGTTTCCCAACCAAAGTATCTTTGTTGATAGATGTATTAGCCATTGTTCTCAACTGATTAATAGCAGTAGCCTTCATTTTGTAAGCTGGTGATAGGACTCTTAGGACTTTAGAAACAATTTCATCTTTGCTCAGAGTTCCACCACAACATTGAATTCCCATAACAATTTCATTTACTCTTTCCATGAATGCAGTAATCCTTTCATCTTCTTCCATCTTCAGGTTTTCATATCTCACCTGGTAACCATCAAGTTTAGCAATCTTCATTGTAGGGTCACCTTCATTAAGTGTCTACAACTTATCCCATATAGCCTTTCCAGATGATTTATCTGTTAATCCCATTATTTGCTGATCAGAAAGTGCACACAAGAGGGCTTCTCTTGCTCTACAATCATTCTCAAGCTCCTTGTCCAGGTTTTCTGGAGGAGGATTTATAGATCTTGAATTATAGGGTGTGACACCATTCTGTGTAATCTCCCAAATCTCCTTTCCAAGACATCTTAGATGAGTCTCCATCTAAATCTTCCATACTATGTAATTTGTTCCTTCAAGCCTCGGTATATCCCTTCGAAAGATAGCTCTAGAAGAACTGGATGAACTTGAACTGGTAGTCGCCATAGGATCTTCCTCAAGTGTTTAAGCTTTCTGTAGAGAGGACCAAAGCTTTGATACCAATTGTTAGACAGTTCAGATAACCAGAAGACAACTGAGAGGGGGGGGGTGAATCAGTTGTCACAGATTACCAGAAGCATTAGCAATTTAAACTTTAATATCAGAACCCAAAACAATAATACCGGAATAGAAGTTAATCCAATTAAGTATAAACAATAATCACATCATTAAAGTCATCCACACAACACCAAGATTTGTACCTGGAAAACCTAGTAAAGGGAAAAACCATGGTGGGAAGCCTACCCAAAGTCAGATAATACTTCTGTAGTAAGTATGTGAATTATAATGAAGGAGCCTACACTTGTAGGAAGGCCAATAGCCTAGAGCACACTGCTCATCACAAAAGGAGTCTCATTGACTACATGGAAATCTAGACTATAATCCAGAGAAGTGTTGAACTACAAAAGATAGCATCTCCTATGCCTAAGTACAGTTCCGGTTAAGCTCAACACTGAAGGACTAAATCCTCTTACACAAACCCAATTCGATCTCCAATGATTGATCAACTCCTCTTCTTGAGTGATATTACATTATTCGCACATTACATTCCTTGACCATGACCTCCTACAATAACCATGATGATCTACAATGAGATCTTAAACCTTATTTATACAAACCCTCGACCATAAACAATCATGTCGGCCACCAAACAATAAAACAATTATATAATTACAAACCATGTCGACCTTAGACCAAAATAAATAATATCCATACATAAGACACCCCAGAAATACAACAATAGGTCCTATCCACACGTTACATTAATGCTGGTCCATAACCTAGATCAACTGGGACCAAGTATAGGTCCACATGCTTCATCAATGATCTCCAAATGCTGTCTCGAACATGATCACCAACATCATCCTGAAAATCGATCAAAAGTTGCACCAACACCAATTATGCAATGCATCAAAGATCTCCTCCAAAAGCTCTATCGGTGAAACCCTCGCCGGAACCAGAAACCAATCTTCTAAGTAAGCAGGATAACATCCAATCACCAAACCAAAACCAACTGACCAAATATGAGTATGAGTATCATGAACAAGCCAATGCCATCAGATCATGCCAGATCCAAGTTAACCAAAAACCACTCAACCTACCGGGACCAGAAGGGTGCCGGTAAAGCATCCAAACAGCTAGTGTTGACATCAATGACAAAACATCAATGCAACACATAATCAATTCCACCAAATGGCCAACAATATCGGTCTTATGCACCTCAATCAGTTTCAGCTAGCAAATTTGAAGGTCAAGTTATGACTATATTGGATAAGATTAAGAGTTTAAATTAGGAGAAGGACGGGAAGAGTGGGAGAAGTAAGAAGCCTTATCACTCCCCGTATAGACTTATTGATTAGCAGTATGCAAGATGCAAACGATGCTCTGAATAAGAGTGTTATGATAGATAGAAGAGGAACATAGATGCACACATATCTTTTTAGTGGGATGATTAGTATTTTGGAGAGTTTGAAGTTCGGGCTAAGGACTTCCTGAGCCTAAAAACAATTTTTGTGGATATTTTCAAATTTTTGTAAGTCACTTTATATATTCCTATATATAAATTATGATGAATTCCTATCTTTGGAATTGCTATCAAAGGGGGAGAGTGCATAGTGAAAAATGGTGTAAATCCTTAGGGGGAGCTTATTGATCTTGTTGTGTCTTGTTGAATTTTGGAGATTCTTGAAGTTTTGACATTTTGCAACTTTGAGTGTACAATTCATTTTTCACAGTGTTGCCATCAATGCTAAAGGGGGAGATTGTTAGCAAGAGACACTATTCCAGTGATGATTGGTACATGAGAAATGCTTAGGGGTTGTCATTGACGGAAACCCAATCCAGAAATCATATCCAACACTTGTAGATTTGATTTACCAAAATTTGCATTGTTCATGAGTCATAAGTTTGGAAGGTGGAATATAGTAATCGGTAGAGCATGAGTAAAATGTGCATATCTTGATTTTGGTTGTGGTGTTAGAGGCTAATGATTTGAGGTTCGAGGAAATTTACTTCGTAATCCTGATACCTGGTGTTGATTCATGAGCGAGATTGAAGATCCAGTATCCGATAAATCATGAAGAACAAAGCTATTTTGATGTAACATGTGGTGCAAAATTCTTGGGACGATTTCGGTGATTATTTTCATGTTCGAGGAGATTGGGCCAACTTGTACAAATCCTATTATCATTTTGTTTAGGTACGCATATGGTTTTGTTGACGGATTGAGCTGACTTGTTGATACATGTTCCATGTTGTGTGTTATGTGGTTTTTGGAAGCCGACATGGTAATTGATCTATTTTGGCAGTGCAAATATATAAGATCAATTTGGTTGAGCATTCTGGATGATACTATGTGTGTGAGAAGTTTGTATGAGCGAATGTGTGAAGTATGGTGAATGTGATTGAAGATTTTGGTGCTCCGGTATATGACAGAGAAAGAAAATGGAGCAAAGAGACATAATAGTTGCAGAAGGCTAAATGAGCTTAACCAGAACTGCTATTTGGCATTAGTAGATGTTATTCTTCAGTTCATTCATTATTGTAATCAATTGTGATCACCTGTAAGGCAATGAGCCTTCCTCCAGGTTGTAGCCCTTTTGTAATTGAGTAGTGAGCTCTAGGCAGTGTGCCTAAATGCAAGTGATTTCCCCTTATGTAATATTATCATACTCCTGGCCTTAGTATAATAATATTGTGGGTTCAAATCCCATCGTGGTCTTTCCCTTTCCAGGTTTCCATGTAAAAATCTTGGTGTTATGGTTTTGTGGTTGATTGGTTTATGTTTCTACACTTTACTTTCATTCTTATGCATCTAGTGGATTAATAATCAGTTTAATAAATTTGTTATTTGCAGAACACTGATTCCCCCCCCCCCCTCTCAATGTTCATTGATTCCAACAAAGGGGGCATGAGGATATGCAAGGATTTGACATTCCTTGGAAGAGCCAAAGTTGGTAACATTTAAAGTTGGAGGGTGAGATGGGAAGGCCATTTATGGCAAAGAGTTGAGCCATCCGGTAGTGTCCACCCTTGACTTGTCTTGTTTGACTAGAGTTGACTTTTGATTCATGTGTGCTAGACATTATTGGGCATAGGCTATTTCCAGATGATTTATATGATGTTGATACTATCATTATTGATCGTGTGATTTATTAGACACTATATACTTATTATGTGATTTGATGAGCGTAAGTGTTGATGGGTTTTACATGCCTTACTATAATCATGAATTATACTAATCATGCACTTGATGATGTTTTGATGTACTGACCATATTTAATGATTATCTATGATGAGTTGATCTTATGGTGTGTTTGATTATTGTATGACTTTCTTCGGGATAGAGGCAATTCCACATCACTCATTGCGAGCTGCATGTTTCGTTGTGATTCTCTAACCCTTGTTGGTTATAATATGTATATGCATGTGTCGTAACATTGCTTTGTGGATGCAGTATTTGCAGGTACTAGACACCGACTCCACCTAGCTCCACAGGTCTGAGTGTGTCTTTAAATCCCAATGGTATGTGGTTAGGAGTTGACACAAGTTCCCCTCACATACTCTAGGTCTAAGTTGTTCAATGTGAGTCGTTAGTGTCTTGGCGCAAGTCGCCATATCAGTTAGTAAGCTTGAATTCTTCTGTGTTGTGAGTATGTTAGTATTGGTTGGTAAATTCTATTATGTTGAGGCTGATTGATTATTGATGCAAGATTAAATAGTTAATAATGTTTATTTTAATTATTTTGTTTAATAGCGTTTTGATTATTTGGTCGTCTAATGTTTAATTTAATTTATTGGATTCTTACCCTTTTTGGTTATTTAATTATCTGATATTTAAATATTTATTTACTTTAATGATGATTTAATATTTATTTGATATTTAATGTTTAGCATATGTTGTGGTTTTATATTTATTTGTGATTTGACCTTTTATTGGTATTTAATTGATTATTTATTTATTTATTTAATCGCCTATGGTTTAATATTTATTTTGTATTTAATGTTTATCTAGTTCTTTAATTCATTTATGAGCATTTGGCTTATTTGATTTAATTTCCCGATTTATTTAATTGTGGCTCATGTGTTATTTATTAGTTGACTTTTATATTAAGTGGGTTGTATAAATACACTTTATAATAAAATAATAAAACATTCCCACCTAATTGTAAAAGCATGATTTATATTTATCTTACCTACCCTCTTCTCTTATTGGTTGAAATTGAAAAGGGAGGTAAAATTATATTATATGGTGGGGTTGGTAAAATATATTATAGATTGGAATATTTTGATTGGCCAAGATTGAGGCTAGGGTTTTTGGTTAATGTTTGTCTTTTTATTTTCTTTCCCGTGAAGTTTTTGGGGTTGGCTTCTTCTTTGCAAAAATATTCTTTGCAAGAGTTTTCTTTGGGTTTTGGCTTGGATTGTTGCTGGAGTTTCTTGGTTTGGCTTTGGATTTGGATGGAGCTCTACCTCAACTCTCATCCATCACTCAGGGTGCAGTTTGGGTTCCTTGTCTTTGTTTATTTTAGGCTTTAAAATTTCTCTATGTATGCTCCGTGTCTGAAAAATATCTTCTGGGAGATGGGGATGAAATATTTGATTAATTGTACTTTTTAGATTTATATATGGAGGAGAAAAAATTATTTTATATGGGTGTTTGTATAGGTGTATTGGAGAAATATTTGGTCTCTTGTATGTTGTTGTTCATGGCATTGAAAAGTCTGGATTCATGGCTGCTTGTAGTGAGATCCTATATCATTGTCTGGATCATGTGATTGGTGTTTTGTTTGATGTAGCTTTGGCCTTATCTATTGTTGGTAGATCACCTATGTATTTCAGACTCAAAAGAAGTCTCTATGAATGAGTTCTAGGTCTCCCAACTGTGGATGTGTTTTTGGAATCTCTCCCTTTATATTCTATTAAACTTTATTTTATTTATTTCTTCTTACTTGTTGGTTCTGGGTGACTCTATGTATATGTTTTTCGAAGCCTTATGTTTTAAGTTTGATTTTTAAATCTCTGCTGAAAGTTTTGAGTTTTTCCATCCATTTTATGCAAAAGCGTTGACTTTGCATATGCGATGTCCTTTCATTCATTTGTGTTGTCCTTTCATGCATTTGCGTTGTCTGTTATTGCATTTGCGTTGTCTGTTATTGCATTTGCACTGTCCTTCGGTGTATATGCGTTGTCCTTTGTGCAAAAGCGTTATCCTTATCTGCACAAGCGCTAAACTATTTAACACAGGTGCTAACCTGTAATGCAAAAGTGCTAAACTTCAATGCAAAAGCATTGTTCTGCCTGTCTTTGGTGTTTTCACTATTCTCCCAGTCAGATTTAGATTTTTTGAGTTTCGTTTCACTCCAGAGGCTTTTGGGGATTTTTGCAGACATTTTCCAGCTACTGTTATTTATTAGTTAGATGTGATTTTATGTATTATATGTTGGAACGGTCTTGGTTTATTTATTGTTGAAGATTTGAGTCTTTTCTTATATTGAGATGTTGCAATGGAAAGATGGTATTATTGTGGAGACAACAAGATAGTATTGTTGTGGAGACAACAAGATGATATCACTATGAAGACAATAGATTTGATATGTTTTATTGAGGGAATATCTCTTTTGATATGGATTTCCACTTCGAGGCTCATTTTGCATTGGAATGGATTTTAGCCCTTTGTGCTCTTAGCTATGGTTTTTCCTTGCATGTTTTTATGTGTTGTTGGGCTGCATGATGAAGTTATGGATCTTTCTTGGAATTTGAATTAGAGCCTCTTATGATTTATTGTTGGGCCATGCTGGGAGGAGTGAGCTTCCTCGTGATGACCGGGGTCACGAGAGATAGGCTTGCACGACGTTCCTTGTAAGGATGCATGATGTCTAGACCACTAGGGAACTTTGGAGTTTTCTATGATTTGTAAACAAGTGATAATATTAATAATGAATTAATTGGAATGGTTAATTAGATCTCATTTAAACAAGATAATTAATAGTTTGAGCCTCATGGCTGATTCCTAGGGAGGATGCTTTAGGATAAGCATGAGAAGGTCTTGAAGACGGTAAGTCAAATCTCCCTTGATTCTCTCATGGGTAGAAATAGCTCCACATGTCTATCGGGGTTATGTCGTGAAGAATTGTGTTTTGGCAGTATTATGGGGGAGGATAGCATGTGATGACACTCCACTCCTACATGTGTTCTTGCTTGAGATGTATTGATGCCTTATTGATTTGTGCGCCTCTAGGAGTTTTCTTTATGTGCTATCTTGTGATTGGTTCTTGCTTGAGTGTCCTTGTATTGTTTAGTCTCTTTGGTTTAAGTGACAACCTAGATGTAGAGTGTGTGTTGGGACCTTGTGTCATCTCCTAGCATGGGGGGTGGTTCCTTGGGTTCCACATGGTCAGGTGGTTGGTGCTTTTAAATCATTGGGATGTTCCTGTCTTTGGATTCTTCTTGCGTGGATGAGGATGCTTCTTTAGATTGTTCATGGATGATAATTGCAGCAAGAATGTAAATGATGATGTGATTTATGTAATGGAATTCTTATGTAATGGTTGTGAAAGAAATCACATTTATAAGAAATGACTATGTTGCTCTAGTTGTAGTGATAACTTTGGGTATGGTAGATGATTGTAATGATGAACCTTGAGCTGTATTGTGACGTATTTATATTAAATGAAATGGATGCATGAGATGTGAATAAGTATCATGGCTTGGAATTAAATGATGCATTTTGTATTCTTGATGAGCCAAGTTAAAAGGAAATAGTTTAAATGTTATGATAATGGTATTAGACTTAAATGATGTCTTAAACTAATGCTTGACTAGAAGAAATGTTATGCCTTGGTAAGATGTATGAGTATGAGCAACATTGGAAGATATCTTAGGACATATTTATGTGTTGTGATTAGAGAATTTAAACTTAGAGTATTATACTTTGTAGTCAGTGGTCTAATGGTAGTATTGGAATCCTATAATGCTTGGGATGTAATTGAATGTTCCTTATGGAAATATTGTATGGATGTTCTAAGTGAATGAATTACAAATCTTATTAATGGAAATTACTAGTAAGTGTATGGGTAGACGGTAAAATGAATGATTGTCTTCTAGGAAAGGATTAGAATGTATCATGTGTTATGGTTTAATATTATATCTACATTTGGTGGATGCTATTAGTTGTTATGGAATTAGGATGTTGTATCTTAGTTTGTGTTGAGATGAATTTGTTTAGTTTCTTAATTTGTAGTAAGATGATTGTTGGTTTATTGATATAGTGTAAGAGATTTTATGACAATTAAATGGGCTATTGATTAAATGTTTAAGGAGACTTTGTGAGCATTGCATTATGTGCTTTTAGAATCATGATGAAGTAATAAGTATGCTAGGAGCATATAATTATAAATGACTATGTAGAAGTTAACTGTAAATGGAAATTATGTTAATGCAATGTAAGGGTTAATCTTGGTATGTGAATGGTGATGTTTATAGTTGAAGGTTGGTTAATGGTAATAGGAACATTTGGACTTGGTGTATAAAATGAACCTAAGAGAAAAAAGGGAAGTAGCTATGCATTGAAAGATAGAATCTCATATTAAATGAAAGATTAAGTAGGTTGCATATCATGAGTGTTAGGTATTTCTATGTTGCACCTATGTGTGTATAATGATTTAGATTATGAGGTATTGATCTAGAAGAAAGTAAATGCTTATTGCTTGTGTAGGTAGACTAAGTAATGGCGTTGAGATACCTGAGGGAGTTAGTAGTAATGATTTATTGTATTCGTTTGCGTAATTGTTTGAATATATTGAGTGATTTATTCTATGTTCATAACTCTTAAATGTTGTTGTGTGCTCGCTGCATTGCTTAAGTGATGTTATGTGTTGTATTGTTTAATTTTTTTTTATAAAGTTAGTGTGTATTTAGCTATATTTCTCTGGGGTATTTTGGCAGGCATTACATTTGGTATCAGATCCCATGTTGCAATGTTGTGATCTCTGGTTAAGGATGTTTCTATTAGTCTTGTGAATGTGCCTTGATGTTCCTTTAAATCAAGTTACTCTTTGAGATTTGTGTTAGGAGAAGTGTTGTTAGAATTTTTGGAATCTTAGATATCTATGCCTAGTGTTTCTCTCTAATTCCTTTTAGGAATCATAGCTTTAAGAAAAAGGTATATTTATTCCATATGCATGTCTCCAAAATAAGAGAAGTGTCTATATGTTCTTACTTGCTCTGTAAATTTCTAGTGCTTACTTGAATGATTAGGGTTGCTTTCCTTATGCATAATTATAATTTGGTAGAAAGAGAAAAGAATGTGTGTATCCCCTTAACTAAAGCTATGTCCATAAAATTAGTTTGTTATGTTGATCTTCTTATGAATAGAAGGATGAAGAGTTTGTATTATGCATTTAGGAATAATTTAGCATTGATCATGATGTGAAAATTGAAGAAATTGTATGTGGTGCTTAATAAAAGTAGTTGGAATGCCTTTTTCCTTATTTCAATCTCATATGTGAAATGTAAGGAAGTTAGTTGGTAATATAGTGATTACCCCATAAAACTATTGGTTGTTTTGGTATATGTGTGATTTTGTATGCAATAAAATATTGTTTGAGGAAATCATAGCTATCAAAGGATTTGAGATTTCCAGCCGCACTGGTGGAAGTTGAAATTGCATATCTTTAAAA
The DNA here is from genome assembly GCF_030272615.1 of Cryptomeria japonica. Taxonomy (NCBI): domain Eukaryota; kingdom Viridiplantae; phylum Streptophyta; class Pinopsida; order Cupressales; family Cupressaceae; genus Cryptomeria; species Cryptomeria japonica. The sequence goes on from NC_081407.1 coordinate 974,969,959, forward strand.
GTGGTAGTTGTTGTTGGCATGACTAGGTAATTCAAAACTGAGTTTGCATAAATTTGTGTGTATTGATTTGTGTTGGAATATTCCTTTCTTTCTCTTCTCTCTTTGGGGTAAAAGATTCAAATACTTGGGGGTTATTGATATTAAATAGAGGATAATGATTTATGAATATGAATTGTATACATTAAAGGGAAGATTATATGAAATTAATTGGCATTGAAAACTGAAATTTAGGTATTGCATTTACGATCCTTGTTCTTTAAAGGGAAGAATTAATTAAATCAAATATCCCATCATTTAAATAGGAAATGTATTGCAAAACTAAAGGGAGATAAATATGTTTATTGAAGCAAGGATTGGTGCATTGCATATGTAGAAATCGAAATGATACCATTGTGTCTTTATTTGGTTTGGCAAGATAAAAGTTTTAGCTTTGTGTAGGAATTGTGTGGTATTGAATAAATATTTCTCTTAACTAGATGGATAAATTAAGAAAGGTTACTATGTCATTGCCATATTTGAATTTTAAGAAATGTTTCCTTAGCAAATTCTAATGAGATAAAATGATAATTATCTATATGAAATTGTGTTGGGATTCTAAATGTCAATTTGTCTTGAAATATCGAAAATACATAGTCTACAAATGATGGTAATCAAGTAATAATAGGAAGTGAGTTTAAATAGAATGATGCATCTATTCTCAAAATTTAAGTGGCATTAGATGAAAAGAAAACTAAGTTCCGAAAGTGGGACTAAGATATTCTTAACTTAGATAACTATCTCTTCCTACCTATGTCAACTTTCATAAAGGATAATTGCCTAGATTTTAGAAAATTTGAAATTGCTTTAAAAAATAATGAAAAGAATACAAACATATGGATTAAAATAAGTCTTAAATATGACAAGAACACTCTAACACATTCAAGGCATCTCACCCTTGGATGTTGTGTAGCGATTATTCCCTTTGGTGTGACTAATGTTGGTCACCTGGTGATGTGGGTTGGATGAGTTGTTTATTTTGCCTTGAGTTAATTTATGATTTGAGTGATGTGTCATTGGGATTAATGTGTATTTTTGAGATTTCTTTACTTTTGGGATGAACACTGAGTTCTTTCTTTTATTTTTCCCTCATGGTGGCACTTGTCACACTTAAATTTCTTGATTGATTTCGCCGGCAACTTTTCTTCTATTTTAATCTAATGAATGGATTTGAGGATATGTCCTTTGACCTCCTCTTTTGTTGTCTGTGGTGGTCATTCTGAGTGTCAATGTATTTTTGGCCCATATCTTGAGCCAAGTGTGGTCTCTATCATGTTCATTTTGAACCTCTGATAGTATGTGCGAAGGAGGATGTCACGGAAAAGTGCACTAGACTAAGAAAACAATTAGATAATATTGTTATTAGCTGAGTAAAATGAAAGGTGTTAATAAGATGAAACTTATTGGTAACTTTCTAAATTTTATAGTAGATACAAGTGCCTTGGAAATGTGAAGTCTGAAATTTATGGAATAGTTAAACAAAAGAAATTGTTGATTTCTTGCCTTCAAAATCTTTGCGTACAAGTAATGGATTAAGGGTGCCCTTTGAATGATTTGATTGGATAAGGATTGTAGCTAATGTTTGTATAAAGTGTAGCACAATGTAAGCATGGTAGAGGTTAGGACATTTGAATGCCATGAAATTTGTTCGTTAAACTAAATGGGTTATATATGCCTGGTTATTGTGTGATGTCTTGAGTACATTTAATTTGAGGAAGCTTAGTTCTGAGAAATTTCCCTCATTTAGGCTTATGACATGATTTGTTCAATAATATAATAGGTGCATATGTGTAAGATATTGTGTATATATATATATATATATATATATATATATATATATATATATATATATATATATATATATATATATATATATATATATTTGCATGCAACTAGATGTCGAAGGAGTGTTATTATAAATTTTGGTGTGAAATATAGTGATTTCTTCTTATTGATGCTTAACTCAGTGACTAAAGTTACAATTTTGCATTGCAAGTGTGGTTAAGATGAAGTTCTCTTGTAAATATTTTAACAATCTAGTGTACATATCTAATTAATAACAGTTGGTGCTTCATTTACCTCTTGTGTAACGTGTTTATTTCGAATAATTGAAGCATAAGGAGGAAATTTAGTTGTCATTATCTTTCTTGGAGTTAGAAAATATTATAATATGTTTGTGTTAAAAGGAAGTTTTTGATTTATGTGTGCTAGTTGTCACCCTAACTATTACGACTTCCAGGAGTAAGTCGATTCTAAGGGCGGGAGGATGTAGTGTCCACCCTTGACTTGACTTGTTTGACTAGAGTTGACTTTTAATTCATGTGTGTTAGACATTATCGAGCACAGGCTAATTCCAGATGATATATATGATGTTGATACTATCATTATTGATCATGTGATTTATTAGACACTATATACTTATTTGATTTGATGAGCATAAGTGCTAATGGGTTTTACATGCCTTACTATAACCATGAATTATATTAATCATGCACTTGATGACGTTTTGATGTACTGACCATATTTAATGATTATCTATGATGAGTTGATCTTATGGTGTGTTCGATTGTTGTATGACTATCTTCGGGATAGAGACAATTTCACATCACTCATTGAGAGCGGGATGTGTCGTTGTGATTCTCTAACCCTTGTCTATTATAATATATATATGCATATGTCGTATCGTTGCTTTGTGGATGCAAGATTTGCAAGTACCAGACACTGACTCCACCTGGCTCCACAAGTCTGAGCGTGTCTTTAAATCCCAATGGTATGTGGTTCGAAGTTGACACAATTTTTTCCTCACATACTCTAGGTCTAAGTTGTTCATTGTGAGTCATCAGTGTCTTGGCACAAGTCGCCATATCAGTTAGTAAGCTTGAATTCTTCTGTGTTGTGAGTATGTTAGTATTGGTTGGTAAATTCTATTATGTTGAGGCTGATTGATTATTGATGCGAGATTAAATAGTTAATAATGTTTATTTTAATTATTTTGATTAATAGCGATTTAATTATTTGGTTGTCTAATGTTTAATTTAATTTATTGGATTCTTACCCTTTTTGATTATTTAATTATATGATATTTAAATATTTATTTATTTTAATGATGAATTAATATTTATTTGATATTTATTGTTTAGCTTATGTTGTGGTTTTATATTTATTTGTGATTTGACCTTTTATTGGTATTTAATTGATTATTTATTTATTTAATCATCTATGGTTTAATATTTATTTGGAATTTAATGTTTATCAGGTTCTTTAATTCATTTATGAGCATTTGGCTTATTTGATTTAATTTCCCTATTTGATTTATTTAATTGTGGCTCATGTTTTATTTATTAGTTGACTTTTATATTAAGTGGGTTGTATAAATAAACTTTATAATAAAATAATAAAGCATTCCCACCTAATTGTAAAAGCATGATTTATATTTATCTTACCTACCCTCTTCTCTTATTGGTTGAAATTGAAAAGGGAGGTAAAATTATATTATATGGTGGGCTTGGTAAAATATATTATAGATTGGAATATTTTGATTGGCCGAGATTGAGGTTAGGGTTTTTGGTTAATGTTTGTCTTTTTATTTTCTTTCCCGTGAAGTTTTTCGGGGTTGGCTTCTTCTTTGCAAAAATATTCTCTACAAGAGTTTTCTTTGGGTTTTGGCTTGGATTGTTGTTGGAGTTTCTAGGTTTAGCTTTGGATTTGGATGAAGCTCTACCTCAACTCTCATCCATCACTCAAGGTGCAGGTTGGGTTCCTTGTCTTTGTTTATTTTCAACTTTAAAATTTCCCTGTGTATGCTCCATGTCTGAAAATGTCTTCCAGGAGCTAGGATGAAATATTTGATTTATTGTAGTTTTTAGATTTATATATGGTGGAGAAAATTTTATTTTATATGGGTGTTTGTATAGTTGTATTGGAGAAATATTTGGTCTCCTATATGTTGTTGTTCACAACATTGAATAGTCTGGATTCATGGTTGCTTGTAGTGAGATCCTATATCATTGTCTGGATCATGTGATTGGTGTTTTGTTTGATGTAGCTTTGGCCTTATCTATTGTTGGTATAGTCACCTGTGTATTTTAGACTCAAAAGAAGTCTTTGTGAATGAGTTCCGGGTCTCCTCGCTATGGATGTGTTTTTGGAATCTCTCCCTCTATATTCTATTAAACTTTATTCTATTTATTTCTTCATACTTGTTGGTTCCGGGCGACTCTATGTATATGTTTTTCAAAGCCTTATGTTTTAAGTTTGATTTTTAAATCTCTGTCAAAATTTCTAAGTTTTATGCAAAAGCGCTGACTCTGCATATGCTTTGTCTTGTATTGCATTTGTGTTGTCCTTTCATTCATTTGCATTGTCCTTTCATGCATTTGCATTGTCTATTATTGCATTTGCATTGTCCTTTGGTCTATATTCGTTGTCCTTTGTGCAAAAGCATTATCCTTATTTGCACATGTGCTAACCTCTAATGCAAAAGTGTTGTTCTGCTTTTCTCCCAGTCAGATTTGGTTTTTTCGAGTTTCATTTCACTCCAGAGGATTTTTGGGATTTTTGTAGACATTTTCCAGCTACTATTATTTATCAGTTAGATGTGATTTTATGTATTATATGCTGGAACAGTCTTCGTTTATTTATTGTTGAAGATTTGAGTCTTTTCTTATATTGAGATGTGGAAATGGAAGGATGGTATTGCTGTGGAGACAACAAGATAGTATTGCTGTGGAGACATCAAGATGCTATAGTTGTGAAGACAATAGATTTGATATGTTTTATTGAGGGAATATCTCTTTTGATATGGATTTCCACTTGGAGGCTCATTTTGCATTGTAATGGATTTCAGCACTTTGCACTCTTAGCTATGGCTTTTCCTTGCATGTTTTTATGTGTTGTTGGGCTGCATGATCAAGTTATGGATCTTTCTTAGAATTTGAATTAAAGCCTCTTATGATTTATCGTTGGGCCATGTTAGGAGGAGTGAGATTCCTTGTGATGACCGAGGTCACGAGAGACAGGCTTGCATGAGGTTCCTTGTAAGGATGCATGAAGTCTAGACCATCAGGGCACTTTGGAGTTTTCTATGATCTGTAAACAAGTGATAACATTAATAATGAATTAATTGGAATGGGTAATTAGATCTCATTTAAACAAGATAATTAATAGTTTGAGCCTCATGGCTGATTCCTATAGAGGAAGTTTTAGGATAAGCATGAGAAGGCCGTGAAGATGGTAAGTCAAATCTCCCTTGATTCTCTCATGGGTAGAAATTGCTTCACATGTCTATCGGGGTTATACCATGAAGAGTTGTGTTTTGGAAATATTATGTGGGAGGATAGCATGTGATGACACTCCACTCCTACATGTGTTCTTGCTTGAGATGTATTGATGCCTTATTGATTTGTGTGCCTCTGGGAGTTTTCTTTATGTGATATCTTATGATTGGTTCTTGCTTGAGTGTCCTTGTATTGTTTAGTCTCTTTGGTTTAAATGTTAGCATAGATGTAGAGTGTGTGTTGGGACCTTGTGTCATCTCCTATCATGAGGGGTGGTTCCTTGGGTTCCACATAGTCGAATGGTTGGTGCTTTTAAATCATTGGGATGTTCCTGTGTTTGGATTCTTCTTGTGTGGATGAGTGATGGGGTTCACCTAGTTTGCTAACACTTCACCTAGTTGGTGTTGCTCAATTCCACCAACTCTCTAGGCCTAATTGCACTCTATACCTCCAAGTCCTTCTAAATCTCTTCTAGGGATTGATTCTTAACCATTCCAAGGTGTTTGCTTCACGTGTTTTAGCTAGGAACCCTACCAATTCACAATGCTTCCCATGTGCTCATCATGGCTGTCTTGGCTTCAACTTGTCAAATTGAACTTCTACTATTATGAGTTGATGCAGAGGTGTGGAGGTGGATACTAACATTTTTTTAATGCCTTTTGGGTCCTTTAAAGGTTTTCTTTCTTTTCCCTCCTTACTGATTTCACCATTTTGCCTAGAAAAGGGCTATAAGGAAAGAGCCCCAATTAGGCATCCAAAATTTGGTTTTCTAGGGCTTGGAGGAAAACGATCCAAAAGACCCCATAGAAAGTTTGGATTTTATTCAATGAATCATCTAACCTCAAGTTATTTTTGTGTTTTTGGCTCCTTACTCCACCGTACAATGTCCTAACCCCAAAATGAGGCGTTTGAAGGGTTTCTAGGCCTTCTAACCGACAGTGACTGGTGAAGTTGGTGTTTAGGAAACAAATGACTTTTTCAAGGATTCATCTTGCATTGGAAACTCTATACTAACTTCATGGACCCCTCCAAAATCTTAGATGGCGGTTTGGCATTCACCCCTACACTTTGCACTTCAATTTCACCCTGTCTGCTCTAGCCAGGTTGCTCCTGGACTTGCCTAGAACAAGGTGACAGTCACATTAAATGTCATCTCTAGAACTTCTCCCTACATATGTACACTGTACAAGTGGTTTCCCTCCATGTCCCAATAGGCCATGATGGTATCATGTGTGGAATTCATGTGGCAACCATTTTACATAAAACTACTATATACAAGCCAAAACTGACTGTTTGCAAATCAAAACAAGAAAACACTAATAAAAACTATCTACAAAGCTTGAAATGGAACTAAAAACTCTGTAACACACCAAAGAAACTCAATCCATTACTGGATCAATGGATTCAATCTATTTGCAATTACAAAATGAACAAAAACAAGCCAAAATGCTGCCAACTAGTCTGAAAATGAGTAGTTTCAGATTGTTGATCTTACAAAATAATAGCTCCAACCTTGGTAACCATGAAAGAGAGGGTTCTTATATACATGTGGATTCTTTCTATGGCATTGTACAATCCATAACTCCATCACTAACCAATTTAGGACAAAAGTTGTCATGACAACTTTTTGCAACTTTGCACTTTTTCACTTTTCGGCCTTCTCAACCTATGAGGCCTATTCTAAGTCATCACACATGACTTTTAAAATATGTCTAAGACTAATTTAACCCTCCCTAATTCCTATACCAATTTTTGACACTTTTGACCATCAAGAAGGTCAACTACCTACTCAAACCACTATTTAAACACAAAATGCAAACCTAGGAAGAAACTAACTCTACTAGGCCTACATTTCACTCATCACACTCACACTTGGAGCCTCCTAGAGTCCTTATTCAAAACATAAATTGGCTAGGGTCAGTACAAGCCAAAATTGAGAAAACTACTAGCCTAAGTCCTAGGTGCTCCTGCACCATTCTCCCAAACAAAAGAAAATCATGTCACCTCCTTGGAAATCAGATTCTGATCAATGCCTAGCTTCTTAAACTCTATGTCAAGCACCCTTGTAGCTTCAGCATCATCCATACCCTACCATTTGATTAGGCTCTCCCAATAGGTTTGATGCCTTGTCTTCTTGGCCATCCTTGAACTCAACACCTTCTCGACCTTTGGATTTGGTTTAGCTGGTAGTTGAAGGTTGTTCACATCATATGATACCTACGAGTGACTGCAATCTTAACCTTGAATTGGTCCCTTGTATGCAACTAAGTCTGCTATGTTGAAAACCGGTGACAATCCTATGTTGCTAGGTAGGTCCACCTTGTATGCATTTTCTTCATACTTGGCTAGAATGGCACATGGACCTAGCCTTCTTATTTGCAACTTGTTAGGCACTCCTTGTTGTAGCCTTGCTTTATTTAGGTGCACCATGACAAGATCTTCCACTTGAAATTGGAGGTTCTTCCTTTTTTCATCAACTTTTTGTTTGATTTTGCTTGTGTTCTCCATCAATGCTTGCTTGACTGATTCATGTACCTCCTTCATTGATTTAGCAAAGTCTTCTGCATATCCACCTCTTGTTGCTGCACTAGCTAAGTCTCTCAACTCCAAAGTACCTCTTGGGTACACACCATAGACCACTTCAAAAGGGCTCTTGCTGGTAGTCCTATTTATGGTGTCATTTTATGCATATTCAACTTGTGAGAGTACTTGATCCCATTTCTGACCATACTCTTTGGTAAGGCACCTTAATAAGTTTCCCAAGCTTCTATTCACCACTTCAGTCTGCACATCTGTTTGTGGATGGTAGGCTGATCCAAAAGAGAGGTTGGTGCCAATATTTTTCCAAAGTATCTTCCAAAAATGACTCATGAACTTTGAGTCCCTATCTGAAACAATTCTCATGGGTAAACCATGTATCCTTACTACCTCTTTGAAGAACAAATGAGCTATTTGTCATGCATCATGAGTAGTCTTGCAAGGTATAAAGTGAGCGATTTTGCCAAATCTATCCACAATGACATAAATGTTGTCAAAACCCTGCTTTGTCCTTGGTAAACCTACTACAAAGTCCATACTAATGCATTCCCAAGGTCTATTTGGTATGGGAAGAGGTTGGTATAAACCGACATTTGAAGAAGTACCTTTGGCCTTTTGGCAAATTGTGCAAGTCTCCACATAATTTTTCACATCTTGATTCATCCTTGGCCAATAGTAGTACCTTTGAACCAACTCTTGAGTCTTAAAATGTCCACTAAGGCTTCCATTATGCTTCTCTTGAATGAGATTCTCTCTCATTGAGCCTCTAGGCACACAAAGCTGCCCACCTCTAAACAATAGTCCATTTTGTAAAGTAAAATCAAAATGCTCACTATGGAAGTGATTTTGATACTCCTTACACACCTTGTAGGCATTTGAGAAGTCTTCATCCTCTGGGTATAAATCTCTAAAACTGTCAACACCTATGCTTCTCAATTGGATTTCTTGGACTGTCAAAAGTCTCCTGTTTAATGCATCAACAACCTGATTTAATTGCCCTTTCTTGTGGTTAATTGTGAATGTGTAGACCTACATGTACTCCACCCATTTCATGTGTTTATGACTATGTTTGTCTTGTGAGTTTAGGAAACTCAATGCTTGGTTGTTCATATAGACTACAAATTCCTTAGGAAGGAGATAGTGTCTCCAGTTCCTCAAAGCCTGCACTAAAGCATATAACTCAAGATCATAAGAGGAGTATTTCCTTTTGGAATCACTTAGCTTCTCACTATGGAAGGCTACTGGTCTTTCTTCTTGGCTTATGACATTACCTACTACAACATTGCTTGCATCACATTCTACTATGAAAATTTTCTCAAAACTAGGCAACACTAGCACCAGTTGAGTAGCTATCTTCTCCTTCAAGGTTTCAAAACCTTTGCTTGCTTGTTCACTCCACTAAAACTTTGCCTTAATTCCACCTCTAATGGTGTTTAACATTGGTGCACATATAGCACTGAATTGCCTAATGAACTTCTTGTAGTACTGAGCTAGTCCATGGAAGCTTCTCACTTTGTTGCTGACTTAGGAGTAGGCCAATTTACAATGGCTTCAACCTTGCTGGGATCCATCTTGGGGTTTCCTTTAGACAACACAAACCCAAGGTAAACCAACTCCTACTTAACAAACTCACACTTATCCAAGTTCATGGTTAGCTCTTCATCATACAATCTTTATAATACATCTTGCAAATGATTATTATGATCTGCCCTATCCTTACTGAAAATAAGAATATCATCTAGATATACCACCACAAATTTACCTATGAAGTCCTTCATCACCTCATTCATGAGTCTCATGAAGGTGCTTGGAGCATTGGATAAGCCAAATGGCATTACAAGCCACTCATAGAGACCTTCTGAAGTCTTGAATGTAGTTTGCCATTCATCACCCTCCTTAATCCTAATTTGGTGATATCCACTTTTAAGCTCAATCTTGGTAAAGTACTTGGCTTCCCCTAAACAATCCATTAGGTCTTATATCCTAGGAATTGGGAACCTATATATGATGGTGATCCTATTTATAGCTCTAGAATCAGTACACAATCTCAGGGTACCACCTTTCTTTGGGGCTAACATGGTAGGGATGACACAAGGGCTAATGCTTTTCCTAATTAGGCCTTGGTCTAAGAGCTCTTGCATTTGCTTGGCAATCTCAACATTTTGTTGGGGAGTCATTATATAAGCTGCCTTATTAGGCAAGGATGCTCCGAGAATGAAGTCTATTTGATGGCTTATGGTTCTTTTAGGAGGTAAGGTGGCTGGCTGTCCATCACTTACTATGCCTTTGAATTTCTTCAAAAAATCTTGCACTTCTTGTTGAAATGTGGCGACTGATCAACAAAGTACTGTACACTCAGCACGTATCCTCGCCGGGGTCCGGGGCTGGGCCGGGCCTTGGGCAGGGGTTTGGGGGCGGCAGCCCCCGAGAAAAAATTTTCTGCCGTTTTTGTTGATGAAAACCGACATTGTAATAAAACCCTAAAAAAGGCCGACTTTGTTTGTTGCCCTAAAAACGCATGTTATAAGCGGCTGGGATGCTTAAGCCATTGTAAGGTTGATGTACTATTTTTGCTGGATAATAAGAAAGATTGGACGGCTGTGTATGGTGGACGTAACCCATTCTGGGTGAACCACGTTAAATCTCTATGTTATCTGTGTCCTATTTTATTTCTTTATCTTTTGTATTTAAATCTGCATATAATTGTTAGTTCATATTTGCTTCGGATCTGCTTGAAACCCTAACAATTGGTATCAGAGCGAGGTTTTCTGTAAATTGGTAGGACTTTTAGATTTGAGTGGGAGCAATGGAGGATTCCAAATTCAAGGTCGAAAAGTTTAACGGCCATAATTATCAGTTATGGAAAATGCAGATGGAGGATTACCTGTATCAAAAGGATTTGTGGTGGCCATTGGAAGGCAAAGAAACCGACCACAATATCAGATGAAGAGTGGGACATTTTAGATAGAAAGGCACTGGGATCCATTCGATTGTGCCTTACGGCGTTTGTAGCATTCAATATAACAGAAGCAAAAATGACTGTAGATTTGATGGCAACATTGGCTAAGCTGTATGAGAAACCCTCAGCTTCGAATAAGGTATTTCTTATGAAGCGTTTGTTTAATTTGAAAATGAGTGAGGGAGGATCTGTAGCAGAGCACTTAAATGAATTTAATACAATTACCAGTCAATTGTCTTTGGTAAAAATTACCTTTGCAGAAGAGGTTAGGGATCTCTTGATTTTATGTTCTTTGCCAGAAAGCTGGAATAGCTTGGTTATGGCTGTAAGTAACTCTGTCTCTGGTAAAAATACTTTGGTATTTGATGATATTGTTGGTGTTATCCTAAGCAAGGAAATGTGAAGGAAAAGCACAGGTGAGACTCCAACATCATCGGGTATTGTTTTGAATGTGGAGAATAGAGGAAGATCAAAGGAAAGAGGAAAAGGCCCTGGGAATGAGAAGTCACGAGGGAAGTCAAAGAAAGGACGCTCTCAATCTAGAGGAAAGAAAGATTGCTGGTACTGCGGAAAGCCTAGTCATCTAAAGAAAGATTGTTGGTCTCGGAAAAAAAAAGAAGGAGACAAAAATGAAAATGACAGTAAGGAAGCTAATATTGCAAGTAATACTTTACAAGATGCTTTAATCTTATGTTTGGATAATGTTAATGATTCCTGGGTAATAGATTCTGGGGCTTCATTTCATGCTACACCCCATAGAAAATATTTTCTAGATTATGTTCAAGGTGATTTTGGACAGGTATATTTGGGTGATGATGAGCCTTGTCAAATTGTTGGAAAAGGAAAGATAAAGATCAAGTTGCAGAATGGTAATGACTGGTTTCTGCAGGAGGTAAGACATGTTCCTAATTTAAGAAGAAATTTAATTTCTGCAGGGCAACTAGGTAGTGAAGGTTGCATAGTTACCTTCTCAGACAGTATGTGGAAGGTCACTAAAGGATCATTAGTAGTAGCTAAAGGTGCGAAGGTAGGCACATTATATCTGTGTACTGGTAACACTTACTCTACCTTAGCTGCTACAGATAAAGTTACTGCAGGGACAACAACAATAAATGTTGCAAGAACAGATTCGATAATGTGGCACCATAGGCTTGGGCACATGAGTGAGAAAGGGATGAAAATCCTTCACTCCAAAAATCTATTGCCAGGACTAAAGAAGATTGATTTAGAGTTCTGTGAGAACTGTGTTTATGGTAAACAGAAAAAAGAGTCAGATTTCTCAAGGTTGGGAAAGAAAAGAAGAGTGAGAAGTTAGAGCTTGTACATTCAGATGTATGGGGACCGGCTCAGGTATCATCTCTTGGTGGCTCTTGTTATTATGTTATTTTTATTGATGACTCAACCAGAAAAACATGGGTATATTTCCTAAAACAAAAAATAGATGTTTTTGAAACTTTTAAGAAATGGAAAGCTTTGGTTGAGAATGAGACAGGAAAAAGGTTGAAGTGTCTCAGATCAGATAATGGAGGTGAGTATTGCAGCAAAGCATTTGAAGATTACTGTTCCTTAAATGGGATTCGAAAGCAGAAGATAGTTCCAGGAACTCCACAGGAAAATGGTGTGTCAGAGAGAATGAATAGGACCATCACGGAACGTGCGAGGAGCATGAGATTGCATGCTGGATTGCCCTTACATTTTTGGGCAGATGTTGTACATACTGCTGTCTATTTGATAAATAGAGGACCTTCAACCCCTTTGGATGGTGGTATTCCAGAGGAGGCATGGACTGGTAAAAAGGTAAATTATTCTTTTCTAAAAACTTTTGGTTGCGAAGCTTTTGTCCATGTTGATAAAGAAAACAGAACCAAGCTTGATGCTAAATCTCAGAAATGTACCTTCATTGGATATGGGATAGATGAATATGGCTATCGGTTATGGGATCTTGAAAATAAGAAAATAATAAGAAGTAGAGATGTTATATTCAATGAGAAGGTTATGTATAAAGAACAAATGCAGGAAAAGAAGCATGAACAGGACAAACAAGAATATGTGGTGTTGGATGAGATTCCTGAAAATGAAATGCCACAGGTACCTGTTGCTCAACAACAACAGATTGTCCCACAAACTCCTGCAAGTGTTAGATGTTCTATGAGGACAAGTAGACCCCCTGAAATATTTTCTCCTTCTTTGTATTCTATTTTATTAACAGATTCTGGTGAACCAGAAGAATATGAAGAAGCAATGCAGGTGGATGCCAAACAACAGTGGCAACTAGGCATGAAAGAGGAGATGGACTCCTTGATGAAAAATAAGACTTGGGACTTAGTCCCTTTACCTGCAAAAAAAAGAGCCTTGCCTAACAAATGGGTTTATCGGCTGAAGGAGGAGGAAGGAGGTCAGAAAAGATATAAGGCCAGACTTGTGGTAAAAGGTTTTGCACAGAAAAAGGGTATAGATTATGATGAAATATTTTCTCCAGTTGTAAAAATGACTTCAATTAGAACTGTACTTAGTCTTGTGGCTGCAGATGATTTACATCTTGAACAATTAGATGTCAAAACAGCTTTTCTCCATGGAGATTTGGAGGAGGAAATTTACATGTTGCAACCACAGGGATATGAGGTCAAAGGTAAGGAGAACTTGGTGTGCAGGTTGAAGAAAAGTCTGTATGGCCTAAAGCAAGCACCCTGACAATGGTATTTAAAATTTGATAGTTTCATGGCTGAACACGGTTATCATAGATGTCATTCTGATCATTGTGTATATTTTAAGAGATTTGATAATGGCAGTTATATTATCCTGTTGCTTTATGTTGATGACATGCTTGTTGCTGGGTCTAACATGCAACATATAAATGATCTTAAACAGAAATTAGCCAGGTCATTTGCTATGAAGGATTTGGGTGTAGCTAAGCAAATTCTCGGTATGAGGATTACACGGGACAGGAAAAATAGAACCTTGAATTTGTCCCAAAGTGAGTATATAAAGAAGGTGTTGAAAAGATTTAACATGCAGGATGCAAAAGCAGTTAGTACACCTTTGGCTAGTCATTTCAAATTGACTAAGGAGATGTGTCCAAAGGCACAGGAAGAGGTTAATAAAATGTCTAACATCCCATATTCATCAACTGTTGGCAGTCTGATGTATGCAATGGTATGCACAAGGCCAGATATTACACATGCAGTGGGAGTTGTGAGCAGGTTTATGAGTAATCCGGGTATAGAACATTGGAATGCTGTGAAATGGATTCTTCGGTATTTGAAAGGAACTAATACGAAGGCATTATGTTTCAAAGGATCTAATGCTGCTCTAAGTGGATTTGTTGACTCTGATCTGGCAGGTGATATTGATTCACGGAGGAGTACTACAGGGTATGTTTTTACTAGAGGGGGAACTGCAGTCAGTTGGATTTCTAGGCTACAAAAGGTTGTTGCACTTTCAACCACTGAAGCTGAGTATGTTGCCGCTACAGAAGCCAGCAAAGAGATGATTTGGTTGCAATGTTTTCTGAAGGAATTGGGTTAGACACAAGAGGATAGCCCATTGTATACTGATAGCTAGAGTGCCATTCATCTTGCGAAGAACTCTGCTTTTCATTCAAGGACAAAGCACATTCAGCTCAGGTACCACTTCATCCGGACTATTTTGGAGGAGGGTCAGTTACGGCTTGAGAAGATTCACACAAGTGAGAATCCTGTCGATATGTTCACAAAGGCAGTTCCACAGGAGAAGCTGATTTCTTCATCAGTTTCTGTTGGTCTTCTTGATTGATAATTGTGGAATTTATACCAGTCAAGTCCTAGTGTTTTATCCAGCGGATGTTGCATGTATAGTGGTGTCGTGTAGTATCAGTCTCCAAGTGGGAGATTGTTCGGTGTAGAGCCTCATCAGTCTCCAAGTGGGATATTTATGAAATGTGGCGATTGATTAGCAAAGTACTGTACACTCAGTATGTATCCTCGTCGGGGTCCAGGGCTGGGTCGGGCCTCGGGCAGGGGTTCGGGGGCGGCAGCCCCCGAGAAAATTTTTTTTGCCGTTTTTGTTGATGAAAACCGACATTGTAATAAAACCCTAAAAAAGGCCAACTTTGTTTGTTGCCCTAAAAACGCATGTTATAAGCAGCTGGGATGCTTAAGGCATTGTAAGGTTGATGTACTGTTTTTGCTGGATAATAAGAAAGATTGGACGGCTGTGTATGGTGGACGTAACCCATTCTGGGTGAACCACGTTAAATCTCTGTGTTATCTGTGTCCTGTTTTATTTCTTTATCTTTTGTATTTAAATCTGCATATAATTGTTAGTTCATATTTGCTTCGGATCTGCTTGAAACCCTAACACTTCTATTGGCAATTATGGCTGCTCTTTCTTGTCTTCCTCTTTGGGCTTCATTACTAGTGCAAGCCCTATACCTTCACCTTCTTCAAGTGTCTTTAAGAACTATTTTTCACTCACCAAAAAAACATTAGGACATGCTGCCCTCTTTTCACCTTCCTCAAGGATAGACTGAATCTTGTATGTGATCCCATCTTTCTTGAATGAGTATGCATTCTTGGCTCCATCATGAATAGCTTGTCTATCAAATTGTCATGGTCTTCCTAGTAGAATATGGCATGCATCCATGGGTAGGGCATCACATAACACCTTGTCCTTATACCTCCCAATGGTAAAATCCACCCATGCTTGCTCATTGACTAGGAGATGTTGGCCTTTGTTCAACCAAGTGACTCTATAAGGGTTGTTATGAGGTATCCTTTGCAATTTGAGCTTACTCACTGCCTCTTCTGACACAATGTTGTTTGTTGACCCTGGATCAATGATCACTTTGCAAACTTTGTCCATAATCTTGCATTTGATCCTAAATAAGTACCTTCTTTGGCTTGGCTCTTCTCGGACCGTTTCTTTGATCAAAGTTCTCCTTATCATCAAGTTGTCACCTACCTCTGACTCTAAGGCAACCTCTAAAGTTTTTCTTCTTGAAGACTCTTCTTGAAGATAGTTCACTCTTCTTTCACCACCAAGTGATGATGATCCCTTCTCTAGACACATATATGTTGGATGACCAAGTTGATTGCAATGGTAACACTTCATTGTTGCAAAATATGAGGAACGTCTACCTTGGCCACTAGATCTTCCTCTAAAACCACTATTGGACCCCCTTCCTCTATTGAATCCTCCTTTATTAGTGCCACTCTCTTGCTGCTCGGTGAGTTTAGACTCACCTTGTATCCTTTGTTTAGAACTTCTTCCTCCAAAGCCTCCCCTATGGCCTCTATTGTCTTTTCCTCTACCTCTGCCCCTATTGCTGCTTGAGTCATGTCTTCTTTTCAGTTTTTCTTCCACCTTAAGGGTAAGTTGATGGCTTTGATGGACTATTTTTGGACTCATTAGACTGATTTCTTCTTGGATGTTCCACTGTAGACCATTTAGGTACCTAGCAACCTTGAGACTCTCTTCTTCCACTGCATGAGATCTAAGGCTAATTTTGTGAAACTCCTCCATGTAGCTACTGACATCAAGGTCTTTTTGTCTTAAGTTTTGCCTCTTCCTATGAATTTG
Source organism: Cryptomeria japonica (assembly GCF_030272615.1). Lineage (NCBI taxonomy): Eukaryota > Viridiplantae > Streptophyta > Pinopsida > Cupressales > Cupressaceae > Cryptomeria > Cryptomeria japonica. The sequence goes on from NC_081407.1 coordinate 974,986,324, forward strand.
TACTTAATAGTCATCAGGGAGATAGACTTCTTTGATTTTGACTAACATCCCTTTCCAAGAAGAGATGGGTGCTTTGCCCATTTTCTTCCTTTCATCTTGCACAAATTTCCACCATGTGAGAGAAGCTCCTCTCATCCTTGACTTGGCTACTTTGACTCTCTGGGATTCAGTTATGCCTTCACATTCAAAATGGTTCTCCATGCCTTCTATCCATTCTAAGACCACTTTTGCCTCCATCTTACCAATGAACAATGTCAATCCTTCTAGTGATTTCCCACTTAAGGCCTTCAATGCCTTCAGGAAAGGTTCTTGCTCTAGTATAGGGTCAGGTTCAAGTACTTTTTCAATCTCTAACACTTCTTTACCCTTCCCTTCCGCTCCTTCTACCTTTACCAATACTTCATCTGCCTTGGTTTCTACCTCACCAAGCTTACTCTCCAATTCTAGCAACTTCTCCTTTAGGAGTCTATTCTCTACCTCCTGATCATATACTTTCTTTTCCAACTCTGCATTGGTCACCATGTTGTTGTCTCCTAAAGATTCCATTGAGGACATCTACTCACCTAGCCCAAATCTTATAGGCTTTGATACAAATTTGATGGGGTTCACCTAGTTTGCTAACACTTCACCTAGTTGGTGTTGCTCAATTCCACCAACTCTCCAAGCCTAATTGCACTCTAGACCTCCAATTCCTTCTCAATATCTTCTAGGGCTTTCTTCTTAACCATTCCAAGGTTTTTTCTTCAGGTGTTTTAGCTAGGAACCCTACCAATTCAAAATGCTTCCCATGTGCTCATCATGGTTGTCTTGGATTCAACTTGTCAAATTGACCTCGTACTGTTATGAGTTGATGCAGAGGTGTGGAGGTGGCTACTAACATGTTTTTAATACCTTTTGGGTCCTTTAAAGGTTTTCTTTCTTTTCCCTCCTAACCGATTTCACCATTTTGCCTAGAAAAGGTCTATAAGGAAATAGCCCCAATTAGGCCTCCAAAATACAGTTTTATAGGGCTTGGAGGAAAACGATCCAAAAGACCCCATAGAAATTTTGTATTTTCTTCAATTACTCATCTAACCTCAAGTTATTTTTGTGGTTTTGTCTCCTTACTCCATCGTACAATGTCCTAACCCCAAAATGAGGGTTTTGAAGGGTTTCTAGGCCTTCTAACCGACAGTGACTAGTCAAGTTGGTGTTTAGGAAACAAATGACTTTTTCAAGGATTCATCTTGCATTGGAAACTTTGTACTAACTTTATGGACCCCTCAAAAAGCTTAGATGGCAGTTTGGCATTCACCCCTGCACTTTGCACTTCAATTTCACCCTAACTCCTCTAGCCGAGTTGCTCCTGGACTCACCTAGAAAAAGGTGATAGTCACATTAAATATCATCTCCAGCACTTGTCCCTGCATATGTACATTTTACAAGTGGTTTCCCTCCATTTCCAAACAAGTCGTGATGGTAGCACGTGTGGAATTCATGGGGCAACCATTTTACATAAAACTGCTATATATAAGCCAAAACTGATTGCTTGCAAACCAAAACAAGAAAACACTAATATAAACTATCTACAAATCTTGAAATGGAACTAACAACTCTATAACACACCAAAGAAACTCAATCCATTACTAGATCAATGGATTCAATGCATTTGCAATTACAAAATGAACAAAAAACAAGCCAAAATACTGCCAACTAGTCTGAAAATGAGTAGTTTAAGATTGTTGATCTTACAAAACAATAGCTCCAACCTTGGTAACCATGAAAGAGAGTGTTATTATAGAATTACCCACATGTGGAGTATTTCTAGGGTGTTGGACAATCCATAACTCCATCCCTAACCAATTTAGGACAAAAGTTGTCGTGACAACTTTTTGCAACTTTGCACTTTTTCACTTTTTGGCCTTCTCAACCTATGAGGCCTATTTTAAGTCATCACACATGAATTTTAAAATATTTATAAGACTAATTTAACCCTCCCTAATTCCTATACCAATTTTTGACACTTTTGACCATCAAGAAGGTCAACTACCTACTCAAACCACTATTTAAACACAAAATGCAAACCTAGGAAGAAACTAACTCTACTAGGCCTACATTTCACTCATCACATTCACACTTGGACCCTCTTGGATTCCTTATTCACTACTTGACTTGGCTAGGGTCAGTACAAGACAAAATTGAGAAAACTACTAGCCTAAGTCCTAGGTGCTCCTGCACCAATGAGGATGCTTCTTCAGATTGTTCATGGATAATAATTGCAACAAAAATGTAATTGATGATTTGATTTATGTAATGGTTGTAAGAGAAATCATGTTTATGAGAAATGACTATGTTTCTCTAGTTGTAGTGATAATTATGGTTATGGTAGATGATTGTAATGATGAACCTTGAGTTGTATTGTGACGTATTTATATTAAATGAAATAGACGCATGAGATGTGAATAAGTATCATGGCTTGGAATTAAATGATGCATTTTGTTTTTTTCATGAGCCATGTTAAAAGGAAATAGTATAAATGTTATGATAATGGTATTAGACTTAAATGATGTCTTAAACTAATGCTTGACTAGAAGAAATTTTATGCCTTGGTAAGATGTATGAGTATGAGCAACATTGGAAGATATCTTAGGACATGTTTATGTGTTGTGATTAGAGAGTTTAAACTTATAGTATTATACTTCCTAGTTAGTGGTCTAATGGTAGCATTGGAATCCTATAATGCTTGGGATGTAATTGAATGTTCCTTATGGAAATATTGTATGGATGTTCTAAGTGAATGAATTATAAATCTTATTAATGGAAATTAGTAGTAAGTGTATGGGTACACAGTAAAATGAATGCTTGTCTTCTAGGAAAGGATTAGAATGTATCATGTGTTATGGTTTAATATTATATCTCCATTTGGTGGATGCTATTAGTTGTTATGGAATTAGGATGTTGTATCTTAGTTTGTGTTGAGATGAATTTGTGTAGTTTCTTAATTTGTAGTAAGATGATTGTTGGTTGATTGATATAGTGTAAGAGATTTTATGAGAATTAAATGGGCTATGGATTAAATGTTTAAGGATACTTTGTGAGTATTGCATTATGTGCTTTTGGAATCACAATGAAGTAATAAGTATGCTAGGAGCATATAATTATAAATGACTATGTAGAAGTTAACTGTAAATGGAAATTATGTTAATGCAATGTAAGGGTTAATCTTGGTATGTGAATGGTGATGTTTATAGTTGAAGGTTGGTTAATGGTAATAGGAAAATTTGGACTTGGTGTATAAAATGAACCTAAGAGAAAAAGGGAAGTAGCTATGCATTGAGAGATAGAATCTCATATTAAATGAAAGATTAAGTAGGTTGCATATCATGAGTGTTAGGTATTTCTATGTTGCACCTATGTGTGCATAACGATTTAGATTATGAGGTATTGATATGGAAGAAAGTAAATGCTTATTTCTTGTGTAGGTAAACTAAGTAATGGCGTTGAGATACCTGAGGGAGTTAGTAGTAATGATTTATTGTATTCCGCTTGCGTAATTGTTTGAATATATTGAGTGATTTATTCTATGTTCATAACTCTTAAATGTTGTTGTGTGCTCGCTGCATTGCTTAAGTGATGTTATGTGTTGTATTGTTTAATTATTTTTTTTAAAGTTAGTGTGTATTTAGCTATATTTCTTTGGGCTATTTTAGCACGCATTACACATCCCTAATCAAAGTGATTATGGATGTGCAAATGATTAGGAAGACTTGTTAGGTGGGTTGTTGAAGGATTAGAGAGAAGGTAGGTGAGTTAGGAGGATGGGACATGAGGAGAGAGAATGAGTGGTTGAATATAAAATAAGAGGAAATGATAATCATGATTAGGCTAGATGATAGGATTAATAGGGTGATTTCTAGGAATAAGGGTATTAGCTAATTAGTTAGAATTAATTAACTGATTAGGATTTAGAAGAAATATTGGGGGTTGAAATGATTTTACAAGAATAAGGAATATAATTAATTTTAATAAATTAATTATTGGGCTCAAGTGATAAAATTAATTAAAATATAATTTAATTAATTTGAAAAACTTGAGGATTGACATAATTAATGTAATTAATTATGCCAAAAGGCAAAATTAATTAGATATTAATTTAATTAATTTCAGGCATCTACAATTGCTTGGGAGTCAAGACCATGTAACCTTAATGGCACAAAACCAAGTCCCTTAGTTCTCTGCTTCTTTGGTACTAGCTCGAGTTGTAATGGTTTCACAATGCCTTTCTTTTGTAGTCCAAGGGGACCTTTTCCATCATATCCCATATTTTTCAAGAACTTAAAGCCTTTTCCATAGTTTTCAACTAGTATTTTGATGTGGTCTTGATTAGGTTGTTTGTCTGGTTCTTTGTAGAAAATCTTCTAAATGTCTTCTTCTTCCATTTCACCCCATCTTTTGAAAGTATTGGGATCCCATTTTATGATTATTGTTGATATTTTCTTTGAAGGACGTGGTCTGCCATAAATCTTCAGCAATTTCATTAATTTCCTTAGGTACATGGTTTGATTGAGATTGTACTTTTCCATTCTTTTATCTTTGAACTTTTCTTTGAGCTCTGCTTGCTTTGAAGTGGAAACTTTTAATAAT